>NC_084988.1:19299255-19576755 GCF_963691925.1 Scomber scombrus | reverse complement strand
GGCAGGCTGACGCTGTCGCTGCTCACCGAGGGGGTGGCGTCACGCTCATCACTGGGAGACAGAGCGGGGCTCAGCAGAGTCGTTCCTGTGGGAGCTGTCAAGGCTGTGGACAGTTGGGTTGAGCTCTTGTCTGATAGGGGCGTGAAGTTGAGTTGTGATGATGACGGGGTGCCGAGGAAGTCATCTGACAGTAACAGCAAGAACACCAGAGAGGCAGTGTAAGTAAGAAAGGTAATTAAAGTTGATTATTAACTATTCCCAACCGTTACTATCTTACCCTCCTCCTCCTCTTCCCAGCCCAGGGTCTCTGTGTGAGTACTCTGTTCTGCTCTCTGCTTCAGGGCCACTCTCCTCGCCTCCTCCTACAGAACACAAACATATTTCTTAGCAAACCTTTAACAATAATGACTGTATGTTACAATACAAGCCATTAAAAGCACATAATCCATGTGTGTTGTGCGTTTGCTTAGAGTGTGCAGCAGCTGCTTAAAAGAGGAAGATAACACTTCGCTGTTCTTGTGAAATTTACACTTGAGTTTACTATGTGGCCACATTTTGCATTTTAATACATATCGTACAGATATTTCACACTCCGAGGACAAAATACTAAAAACATCTTTTAGATGATGCAATCCAAGACAACAGCACCACTAACTATAGCAAAATGACTTAAGTTGACTTGACACTTCTCTGGCATGTTGTCAAAAAGCAGAAACAGTTTCCTTCACTAAGAATACATTTATTGCAAGGCTGGATTGCATCAGCTTGTACTGGTGCTCATACTTTAGTAGTATTGTAGTGTATCAAAAAGGATTATGGGTAATAAAACCTTACAAGAAAAAATATTTGTATTCATTGTTTGACGACCATGCATGTGCAGTCTGTCACTAGGTTTTTATATATTTTTTTAATTTAGGATCCCCATTAGTCATTACCACAGTAACAACTATACTTCCTGTGGTCCACACAAAAGACAAGACATGCAAACATCACTTTATGATGAAACCACAATGTCAACAAATAAAATAAAATAAAAATAAGAGAAAATAAATCGTGCTCTCACATTCATATCTCAACAGTTAAAGGTTAAAGCAAGTTAGTAAGCAAGATATATATAACTACCCAATAATATTAGTGCACAGTGAATCATTAACTAAGTTAGCACCACAAATATAATCAAACACATACAGAATATCATCTGTAGGCTAAACTAGTTTAATCTGGGTTAAATGCACTGGTAGTTTTCTTTTATAATGCATCCTATGAAGGCATGTCAGGTATCATAATAATGTCTATCATTGGCTTGTGTTAGCAGTGAATTTAACTACTTAGGTTTTCTATAGCACAAATGATTTAGTCTTTCTTCCATCAACATCCCAAAATATTGGCCACCAGGTGGCACCCAAAACATTCAATGACTTCCGCTGACATGAAAGGTTACTTGATATCATGAGGATATTACTGACTTTATGATAAACTGAATAAAATAAAGTTACCTGGTCCAACTGGAAGACTTTGTAAAAATACCGCTGCCAGAATTCTGAATGGGCTACAGCTGCTGGCACCTGCGCATAAAAAAAACACAGAAGTCTGTCCTTATCGAGTTCAAAACAAAACTAGAGACTGTGCTCCGTAACAGGAAGAGTTGACAAATTGTAACAATACATACCATTTTGGTGTAAAGGGCTCGTATAGAAGGGCTGCTGACCAAAAGCTCAGAGATTTCTCCTTTCTTATCTTCCAAACTGAAACCAGACAGCCAGTTGTCAAACTGCTCTGGGGGGCCTGGACAAGAATAATGTCTGATTAAAATACACTAGAAAAACACAGAAAGGTACAACAGAGATTTAACCACACCTGTGTGGTACTTATTATAGTGATTAAATAGTGATTGACCACACAAATCCAGCAAATATGCTGACTAATAATTCTGTTACTCGGTGGTATTCAAAACAAAACAAAACGCTGCAGAGGCTGAACACTTGCTTCAAACACAATATGACTAATAACAATGATCAGTCTAATATCCTGTTGCAATGTCTCCACTGTGTATTGTATCTTACAGTATCTTACCATCAGGCTCATTGCAGTATGTGGCAGGGTCAGCCTGCAGACTGTAGAGACGTGCCTGAAGGGAAAACAAATGCTTAGATGTGGTTGTTTTACTCCCACATGCACATCATGCGCTCACTTTTACAGTCCTGCAGCCACTTATAATAATAAAACAACAAAACTAAATCTGTCCTCAATCACAACATTGTTATATCTTTAAAGGCCTGCTCAAGTGTACAGGCATAGCGCTCAGCTAGGTTGTTTTATCATTCAGAAACTCATCATTTCATAGTTGTGTCAACTGGTCATAGAAATGTGTCAGTCTGACGTTCAGATTTCTGTTGACAGCTACAAGTAAAACTAGTGCCCACCTTAGAACTGTCGTAGACCTCTGTAGTTCCCGCAGGTGTTGCCACCAACGTGATTACATCACAGTCAATGGTTTTATCAGGGGGCGGAGCAAGTGTATCCGTTATCACCCCTAGGAAACTAGAAAGGCTCTTCTTCACCTTTTCTGAGGTCTCTGAGGAGCCTTCAACCTGAAAAGCAGTAAAATAAACAGGTGAAATTTGGTATGTAGTGAGAAATAACCATTCATACCCATAATACACACATCACCTGTGTTTGACGTCATTCATTTTAGACTGTGAGGAGATATTTAGATAAAAAATAATGACCCAAGTGAAGGCCGCAGCTTACCGCAAGTTTGTTTTTGACGGCAGTGGCTGTGGCCACGATTGAGCAGGCGGTGTCATGCTGCACCACATTGGAGAACTCTGTCAGGTCTCGCTTTATGAATTCTAAGGCCTCAGTTGACTGCAAAGGGAAAAAAAATCAAAATCCAGATTCAATTTGATCATCTCTACTAATGAATCTTCATAAAAGTGTGTGTGTACAAAGCATACAAACACCAAATGAAATATATTGTAATTCAGTTCCCTAACAACACTATATGAGAAGATATGTCTAACAAGGTCTGGTTTACATCTGGTGTCTACATATCAGTAATAAACAACCTGAGATGGTGTGGATAAATGGAACTCTAATTTGATTTATCAAAAAAATGTGCATGACATCGAAGTTCAAATTTCTGAGCTGTGGCTTCCTTGATTTTGTCTGTTTAATCAAACAGACAGCTGGGGACAGTTTGTCTTTATGGTTTTACATATTAACAACAACAATGCTGTGCAACCGGTTTTAGTGAAAGAGCTTAACGTTATCAATCCATGCTTAAACTGAGGGTGACAACATATTTGACCATAAAGTTTCAATTTGTTAGTAATCATGATGCCTCAGTTTATTTACACATATTCAATAATAGCTGTCCCTTCATGACAGCTGTGCATACACTGTCTTAATATGCATCCACTGAGTTTGATTAAACGTACACACTGGAGGAAAAACAGTGGTTAGAGATTATGTAACACCCTGCAACCTTTACTTAAGAAACATCTCGGCTGCTGATGAGTTGTTACACAAACACACCTTAGAGATCAAATTTGATCTGGGGTGAATGGTGTAATTTTTTAAAGGATTACCTTGTCTTTGACGGCCTGGAAACTCTGCTGAAGCCAGCCTCCCCACCAGCCTTCTCTGTCAACACACACACACATCTGCATTTTAGCTACTTTTCAACAAAATACAGAGCGGACACATCCACAAACACACGCAGAACAACACATGTTATCCCTTTGTGCGTTTATCCAGTGTCGCAAATCTTCAGACTACAATTTATTGACTGTCATCTGTTGACTAGTTAAGGTACCTGAGAAGCTAACTCACACACATACAGCCTAGCAAGCTAAACGACTTTGCTAACGTCACCTATCGCTGAAAAGAGGGCTACCTTAACTCCAGTGCGACTGGTTGAGTTAACAGCAGCCGTTAAAATAAAGCATAACGCTACATGCAGCCCGTTGGTTGTTATTTAATTATTTAATATGCTTTAAATCCAAAGCTAGCCCTGCTATGCTAACGCTAGCCAGGTTGTGTTTTGGTAAACAAATGCACTTCCTGAACGGATTCCGCAGGCTGCGTTTCAACAGAGTAGTTACACTGAACGTAGACAGAGACGCAACACTACAACAAATACAATAATTACACTAAGACAGCGCTGTTTGCTACATTAAATTTAAAAACTACAACTTATGGTTGACTCTCACCCTTCAGCCATCTTCAGACGATGACATCATCAGTATTTACTGAACTCTAACCCCGCCCGGCTGCGTGGCTTCGAAAAAATACACACGTGATGCAATTTCCTTTAATTTCTTTGTAATAGATATTCACAAACATACACACAGAAGGGGGGCACTACTGTTTATAATACTCATATTTAACAATGTATAAACAACACATGTTTTTGTTTGCATGTTTGTGCTATCTACGGTGGCTGCAGATGACCAGACTGGATGGTAACGGTGAAGACGTGGAAGTTTGGAGACTATTAACTTTTACGTAGTCTACTGTTTGACTGTTTGGACATTTGACAGCTGTAATAGGTGCAACACATTTTTGTCCATTGAGGCTGTTCTGGGTCAAGTTTGACCAGTAGCCTATCTATTGACATGGCTTTTTGTTAAATTAGATAGTAGTTATTAGGATTTCTTTTTATGATGTAGCAGTGAAGACTGATGGCTCTAATGGTTATACAATAAACCCCACACCTCCATAAAGTTCTTGTAATTTTCAGTTTCAATACAATACATTTGAATTATTATTGTTATGTTATATTTTCATGTCTTAGGTAAAATAGGACATGGTACTGTGTGACAGAAGGTATTTTTTTCCAAAAAAATTAAAAATACACTCTCTCTGCTCTCTGAAACATTAATCAAGCTTTAATCACCCATTTATTGATCAGTCAGATATATTATGATGCTTTCTAAACAGATCTGTGGTTCAAAATAAACAGTATGTAATCGTCAAGTTCAATTAAGTTCCCATATGCATCAATCAGTTGTAATCAAGATCAGATAAGATAAGATGTATCTTCATTGACCCCCCCCCCCCCCCCCTGGAAGAAATTCAAATTGCCACAGCAGTACAGTGGGAAAAAAAGTAGCAGCGTAAGGATGAAAGTGATAAAGTCAGTAAAATAAAATAGAATACTAGGTATTATACCTAGCACAAAAAGTAAGGAAATGTAAGGAAAGTGTTTGGTAGATTATTTCTTTGTTGTAACAATGCTTCTTGGCAATAAATCTTATAGGCTACCGTGGGAAAGCCTGTTCATTTCCCTTTTAAATGGTGCCACATGAGCAGCAGAACTGAGTATGTGGATTGCGCCTATGAAACATTTGCCAAATCTTCTCTGCCAATGCAGAACAGCTTATTCTGCTATTGACTCTTGTTTGGTGTTGTTTGGTGGATTGGATGACTGAAGTCTGAAGAAACAAGACATATTGGCAATTTAACAATTTATTCATTTAAAAAACAGAACCCTCAGTAGTGTGTGGAAGAACCATACACATTTCCTTACTTTTTGTGCTATGTTTATATACAGTAAACAATCTCTGTGTAAATAAATCTGCAATATACAATTGTACAATTTGCAGAAGTTCCAGATTATATACAAAACGCTGAATATAACATAAAAATGATATTGGCAATAATGATGGCAGTCTTCTTTTACCTCATACTGTTACCTGGATATGAGATTAGATGTTTTGCAAACCAATAAGCAAAGAAAACTGCAGTTTGGCAGAGAGGCATGAAACTGTGAAATAAACTATAGTATACTTCTCCAAGGATGGAAAATAATGATTGAAGCATATGCAAGTTGTTTTCTTTTAATTAAAACTCATTTAACCAAAAAGCTAAACATGACAACAAATTACTAAATGAACAAAACAAATATATCCAGACCAAACCTTTCCTTCTTGAGGCATTATGTTGACTAATCACTGTTTAGCAATTCCAACCTGAATCTCCTCATCAATCTCGTCTTCTCAGTGCATCTGTGGACGTGTTTGTGAGTGTATGTGCACGCCCAAATGCATATGTGTGTTGACCCCCAGCAGCTGTGCTTTCCTCCTCATCAGTATTCTGGGTGAAAAGGGGGCTGTAGGGTTTACTGAGCACAAAATGAAAAAGAACGGGCAACAAGCCTTTGGAAGTGTGTTCTCTCTTAATTGAAGTTCCCCTTTATCCAGACGCTGCACAATGTGTGCTTATGTCCTGCAATATGTCTCGCCTGTCCAGCCCCTCAATCCCCTTAATTGGGTCTTTCAGTATCCCAATTAACTCTGTCAATGCAGGTTGTGCTGAGCCTAGTTGGACGAGTACTCTTCTATTGATCAGTATCTGAACCAGTTAACTTTTCCATCTGTCTACATGGCCATGGTGTGATTGTGTTTGGATGACAGGTTTAATGCACAAAAGGGGGCTGAGTAATATTGTCACTGCCTCCTTTGTGTTGATTAAGACTTTAGTTTCTTTGATTTTTGCAATTTGTGCATGATATCACCTCAGCTGATGGGCTATAATTTGTAATATTACCTCTCTGATTTGGGTTTTTTTCAGTCTCTGGTGCAGATTTTTGTGAATAATTATAGTCCAGTGTCATCTACTCTGTATTTGAAACTATTGAAATCCTTCCAATCATTATGTTTAGTGTGTAATTCTAAAATAACCATTTTCTGTATCACTGTGTTTCATTTTCAGAGTTAACTTTTGCACAACATTATGACTTAAAACTGGTGCTGCCACTGCTGGTTAGCATACGTTAAAGAGCACCATGATGACAGCAGCGGCTGACCATAATGGCACACAGAGGACCTGCCCATATTGTATGATTTAAGGAGCATATCCATTACACACCACACACATCACACCCACACACTCACTCCAGACCACTGATGCCACACCGTGGGTTAACACCATCTGGTGCCGATCAGGAAACACCAGCTTTGCGCAAGTCAGTGTCTCTAATTATCTACCTAGAGCAAAGGGAGGCCGATCCCCACTAATCTCCACAATGTGTTCTGCTTCCCATTCCCACCTGTGCCCAAATAAAGGGGGGCCATGTGGGAGGACCCAGGGTCTCTGTGTCAGGGGACCAGGGACCAGGTGACGCTGCAGTGCCGGTCCCCACGACAGAAGCTCCACCGCTTGGTTTGGCTGGCAGCTGCCTCCCCCCACTGAGACATCCCACAGCTGACAATCCCCCAGTCCTGACAGGGGCTCTTTACAGTGTCAATAGCCTCATATATTAGAGCTAACCGCCTTTGTGGTGAGTGAGGGTGTCAGGCCTTTTGGCCCGACAGCGCTTGTTACCATGATGAAATGTAGATTGAATGGAGGGGGCCTGTGTCTCAGGCACGAGAGCTTGGACTCCACCGGCCTTTGTGTCCCACGCATGGCTATTGTTCAGACCTATTCAGGCTCTCAGAGGAGGAGGAGGAGGAGGGAGGTGGGTGAGAATGAGTTACATCTCTTCATTTCTCCCCTGATCTCCAACTCATCTGTCAGCCGTGGGAGGATAAGCATGTATTTTACACGCTTGATTTGTTGCTAAGTGAAGGCCAGCCATTGTTGTGTTGTTTGACTAAATCATGTTCATGGCAATCAGTGTGTATAATAGTTATGTTTGCAGTTCAGTTGATTCATCATTTTTTATCAGTTTACACTTAATTTTTAATGCGGGGAAATATGTATTAGAAGTATCCCATAAAATTTTAAAGCAACTTTTTTTTTCGACAGACCCTTACTTTAAATTTGTCCCTTTGTGTGCCTATATCCATGTTCTTATGAGACAGTGACAAATCGCTGGCCTAGAGCTAAGGACATAGCTATGTCCCCTCGCCTGTGTCAGACAAAAGTGACGCGCCGTCCTGGCGCCTGTGTCGTCCTTTCATCTCGTGCACCCTGTTGGGGTGAAGATGGATGGTCCCCTGGCTCAAGAACACCACATTCAGCTTTGCTGGTGTATTGTCTTGCCCTTCTGTCCCTCTTTTTTACTCTTAAGAGGTTGGTCTCTCCAAATCTGGTTAGCAATCAATGACACCCTTTCCTAGATATCCATTTTTGCAGTACTCCCCCGTCCTTCCCATATCACCAATAAATCCCCTTCTGTTTACTTACAGAAGATGTTGCTGTGTTATTCTAATATAGCTGCTGTGCTTTTATAATAAGATACTTTCAACCCTTTCAGAAAAGTAGCTGCCTTGTAAAAACAAATAATGCCTGGTAGACATGACTTGTTTTCCAGAGACTTGTTGACTACAAATCACAACCATGTAGGAAAATAATGACATATAATTATAACTGAATGGCCACATTTATGAAAAGAAGAGAGCAAACAGGGGTTATTATTATAACAAAATTTTAATTTAGGAAAATAGAAATCCTGCACATTAGGACACACCAGATACATTTTTGACAATGTTTCGTCACCACAGATATCAGATAAATTACAGTCTTTGCTACTCTGTTAAAATCCCTTGTGCATTTAGAATATTTATGTATAAACAATGCAGAAGACACAATTGATAAAAAAAAATAGCAGCAGTTTGCATGGCAGAAGATATGTACAGTATATACAAGGTCAGGCACCAGCCATCATTTTAGCAGTTTGTTTAACACTTGTCTCTGAGCTGCTTGGTTCATTCAAACAGCAGAGGTAGTCCTGCTCACTTGTTCATAGACAGGCTGTGCAATGTGGAGGTAGTGGTCGGCAGAGGCTGACAGAGGGAGCAGGGACAGGGCATGCCTGGGAAGTGCCTGTAGGAGCCGGTCAGGTGGAGGGGGTCCTTCAGAAGGCCCTGGACTGGAGCATGGAAACCCAGGAAGCTGGCTGATGGCGGTGAGTGTGGAGCAGGGGTCGCCGTAGAAGGTGTATGATGAAGAGTAGGTGGCGTGCCGCCCACTAGAGAGTGTAGGGACTGGGCCAGAGGATGCAGCGAGAGGTGGGCGGTGGGTGCCGCAGAGGTAATCGTGGGGTGGGCTGCGGTGCGGCTCTGGACAGCAGCACTGCCTCCATATACATCCCCTACCAACTTTTTCATCTCCTCCAAAGAGCTGGACAGCATGAGAATGTAGTTGCGGGCTAGAAGCAAGGTGGAGATCTTCGACAGCTTGCGGACTGAAGGGCCATGAGCGTAGGGCATGACTTCTCGCAGGCCATCCATAGCCTGGTTCAGGTCATGCATCCTTTTCCTCTCCCGGCTGTTGACTTTCAGTCTCAGGTCTTGCCCCTCTTCCTTGTTGGGATCAGACCTGTTCTTATTCTTACCGCCCGGACCGCAGTGCTCTGACCTGCCCTTGCCGGCCTCGCTGTTTTCTTCGCAGTATGTCTGGAACATTTTGTTGGAGAAGAAGTTCACAGGAGAGTCATCCACCACCAGGTCTGGGGATGAGGAGCGGCT
Source organism: Scomber scombrus (assembly GCF_963691925.1). NCBI lineage: Eukaryota > Metazoa > Chordata > Actinopteri > Scombriformes > Scombridae > Scomber > Scomber scombrus. The sequence continues at coordinate 19,567,336 of NC_084988.1, read as the reverse complement.
GCAGGTGGAGCCAGCATCAGAATCCATCTTGGTTGAAGCAGAGGAAAGTGCGGGAAAAATCAAAAAACAGTCCAAAAATATGACTTTAAATGCTAAGAACTTGAGCTAAAAGCTTAAATTTTACAGATGCTTTCTAATTCTATGTTTTTAGTGCTCTTTCAGTTCCGTGTAGTGTCGCCAAAGTCTCTCTCACTTCTCAGAGTTTTTGTTGTTCAATCTGATGATCGGCCTGTCCACAGGAGTGAGTCTGTCTAAACTGTCACCCTGTGGGCCCACTGGGGTGTATTTATACCACTGGCACAACAAAGGAACAATAAGCCGCATAATGAGACACTTAGAGCCTCAGCCAATTGCAGAAGGGACACACTTTCACCCCCCTCCTCAGCCTTCCTGCAGCCCCCACCTCACCTTCCCACACCCACATTTAACTCCCCCACCCCTGATGAACCCCCTACACATTAACCAAAACAGGGGTTTGTTCACATGTTGTGTTAAGCTGCACATCCAGAAGTTAACTAAGATTGTTAAAAATGTAATTATTCATTGATTTTGTTGTGTGATGATAAAATTGGATGAAAAGTTAAGTAAATTGTAGATTAGTAAGTAGGTAGATTAGAGTAATGAAGACAAAGTGAATGTAAATATTCTGATATGGCAACCATAAAGATTTCTCATGTTTGAAATTTGAAGTCTCACTAATATAGCACCTTACTCACCATATGTCAACACTGAAAATGAAGTAAAAGCGAGAGTTTGGACCTTTATTGACGCAGACTACCCTCTTAAGGCCCTGTTCCATAACCAGATATATGATGCCTTGAAGGCCTAATTTACATTTCGTATCCATGAGACTCTTAGAAAGGTATGAAGCACCATATGAGGTGCTTAAACATGTAAAGAGCAGCGTTAATGGCAGACTAGGTACAATTCAACCAAGAGCTCGGGACAAAAGGGGTCAGATAAATTTGACTTGGCTCCCCAAACAGTCTGTGAAATCACATCACTATCACTGGAAGGGGGTCCTTCAGTGGGGAGGAGGTAGTTAAAAAGATACTAAAGAGTGGGCATGGCATTGTCTTCCCCTAATTCAACCATAAAGCTACTGGCACTTTAGATCCACAGAATGTTGCTTTTTCAAATTTGCTTGACTTTTAGGTTTTTTTGTTTCCACATTTTCATTTTCTTAATATGATATTTAGTTGTCAGGAACATGAGGCAAACTTAAAATGACCATATAGGATTGCTTCTTCCTCATCTACGATAGAAAAGTTTCCATGAAATCCAAACTAGATGTCAAGCATATATCTGTTGATCTAATCTTGTGACTGGATCAAGCTGAGTACATTCTCTTCCCGACATTTCTCTCTCTGAGGCTGGATTTCACTGTTCAGCTCTGGTATTTCCTGCCTTTTTCTGCCAAGCAAAGCCTCCAATGAGGCAGTGCTTGAGGGCCAGTAGTTTAAACATATGATAATACTCATGTGTTACACCATCTGGGCTAGCAAAAGAGATTTGCAAAAACATCGGTTTTGTGAACCTTGGATGCAGCATTGATTCTTGATTCTAGCCTGGAGCACATTAAATGCACTGCCATTATACAGTTTTTTATTCAGTTCAAATGGAAGAAACATTTGTGAGTCTTCATGGATGGAAAGTGTTGTTTTTCCTGATCTGTCAGCTCATCTGAGAAACTATTTGCTTTTCTCCTCTTGGTACACAGTAGGAAACCCTGGTTTATATTTACCCAACATCAGCAGAGGTTCTCCTCCAGTCGTAGGCGTCTTTGTGCAGTTTCATGATTGTTCTAGAAACCACTGACTTGCAATTTATATGTTTGTGTTTGTATTTTTTTGGAGGTTTGATAGACTTACACAGACAAAGATGCAGTGTTTGATTTATACTATGTGTGCTTCTCAAACACGAACACGCAGAAAGTTAGGAGTGTGAATCAGGCAGGATCCTCAGGACCCCCCACCAATGCTCCATCAGGGGGCCCTGCAGGGTGCTTTGGCTCAGCCAACATTCAGTGATATTATAATTGGGGAAGTTTGAGAGCCAACATGGGCCATTTATTTGGAGCATATGGATTTTCCCATCGTTAGGCTCAGCGCCAACATGGCTGCTGGACTCTCCTCTGCTAATTGGGTCAGGTCCTAATTAACCATGTTGGACACAATGGTCCGGATTTCGTTCTTTTTTCAGTCTTTCAGTCCTTTTAATGGCTGGTTACATGCCAGACCTTTCATCGTGCCTTACACAGTCAAAGAGAAGAAAACGATCAATAATGTTTCTGTAATGGTCTTAATAAATGATCTGTAACTTGAAAAAAATATGCCAAGGCTACTCATTAACTGTACATGAGGTTAGATTAGTGAGATTGTCACTCAAATAAAATGAATGGTGATACAGCCCATTAATGAAAAAACAGCCATAAGCAGTTGTGTATTTGGAAAAGTACAATCACTACGAATACATATATAGATTGTTAGGGGTTCTAACTGAAGAAAAGAGGTGTAATCAGTCTTTCTCTTACTCTACTGATATATGCATGAGCCAGATAAATCCCATTCTCCTGCTCATTCTTATTCTTATTCATGTGTTTACAGAGGCACCGGGCCACACAGAGAGACACAAGGATCTCTGAGCTTTGCATTTTACAAATGAAAGCGTAGCCACCCTCCATGTTTCTACATAATCCTTCAATTTTTAACCCTGCATTAGAGTGTTTGACTTTCTTCTCTGGATGGCACCTTTCAGGACCTTTCATCCAATTCAAGAGCTTTGCGACAGACTTCTTCTTTTTTTTTTAGGGTTTAGAGACCCCCTTTCTGCTGCCTCACGGGGTGCACTCCAATGAAAGTGCTCAGGTGACCAGAAAATGAGGGCATTATCACAGGCATATGCTTGTAGCAACAGAGGATCAGACTAGATTAGGACCTATCATGGCTCAATAAAGCGCTAAGCTGAAGAGCAAACCTGTGCTGTGTACCGTAAGGCCTCCTTCACTCTCTGTTGGTCATTGTTTAACAGGATCAGTGGCTAGATCGGGTGTACCCACACACACACACACACACACACACACACACACACACACACACACTGGGCTTTAATCTGGGCATGTAGTCGAGAGCAGAGCCCATAGGGGACACTCAGTGGCCTTTGCTTACCGCTATTATTCTCAATGTCGCTTGGATATCAGGACTCGGATCATAGCAGGAAAAAGCGATCACAGGGAGCAGATATGTGGAGATGGAACAGTTTGCTTCATCTACAGATCTAAACTACGGATCTCATTTCCCACAGAGTACCAATGTCTGAGTACAGAGATATAAAATTGTTTCACAATGTGTCTGAACGGGGCTGACAAGTGTTTCTGAGAACGGGGAGTGCTGCCCTTTGTTATCCCTCACCGCTGGGACAAACTGCTTGGTGATTTATTCATTTACACTGCCTGAAACAATTGCATTATCTTGGTCACAACAAAAAGACACAAAGGCGCTATGAAAATCCCCTAGGATGTTTATGAGTCACTAAAGAGTCCAATAACTTTCCCCTTCATCTTTAAGCAGCCATGCAGGATTGCATGCTGTGGAGGGCTGCAGTGCGAGTGGAATCAGGAGGGAGACCCAGGCCCACAGAGAGGTGCTGATTATGGTTAGGATAAAAGGAATCCAGGCCCTGTCCTCCGGAGCTGAATGGGGCTAGGTCAGCAGGCTGTCCCATACACTGGCCTGCTCCATGCTGCTAGAACTTCATAAATTACCCCACAATTACCCCGGGGGGACACCAAGGAAGGACAGACAGGCCAGAGGGGGAGAGAGTGAAAGGGGAAAGAGCAGAACCAGTTGCCGAGCAGGCCGTCATCAGGAGGTGTACGGCCAAGGTCCAGATGTTGTCCTTCAGGTCACTGGGACCCAAATGATGGCTGCCTCCCTGAGACTGTCATCACAGTATTAGAAAGATTCATTTCTGAAGGGTCCAAGATGTTTCACACATACACATCCTTGTAGTTGTATTAATAATACAAAGAATTGCATTTACTTTTATTCATTTGGTCAATGCTTTTGTCCAAATGTGACGTATAAGTGAGGTCAATCCAAGTCACAATATTTCAAGGAGTAGCCTTCGTGAATGTGCTGCTATTTCAAATTCCACCTGTCACAGTGTCACGAGTTTGCAGGTGCATGAAGTAAGACTAAAGTGCATAGTTCGGGTGATTTATTTGTGAAGAGTGTCAATTACTTGTGCATTTGATTAAAAAACATAGAAATAGTCTATTTATCAGTTAAGTTCACTGTCCAAGTACCTGCATCTTCAAAAGGTCAGTTTACCAAAATTATGCAAAGGTTTTGTCCGTGTCTGAGATTTCTGCTTACACCACAATTAGATGAGGGTACATAGAATTAAACATGTGCTGCTCACGGCATTGTTAAATGACTTTTAGCAAATTAACAGTAACAGCAGGGTCCTGTGTTAAATCTAAGGACAGATTTCAGAGGGTTATTTACAATGACAACTGTATAAAGATGGGTCTGTGAATTATCCAGAGTAATGGGAACACTAAATTTGGAAACATGCATTGCTGCTGAATTTTTCTAATGTAATTTTTAATCACAAATAAAATCCCATTCACCTCCATTATATTGGAGGTGAATGGGCAGAGACGAATATCTCAAAAGCTAGGAAAATACAACCAAAACTATTTGCATTGCTACAAAAATCAACTTCAGGTAAGTAAGTCATTTTTGTATTTTATGTAGACTGACTGCAAGATTGAATCAGTGATCTTAAAAATCTTTCAAATACACTAAAATAGAGTTAATTACAAAAAAGGACAAGTGGACAAGGACAAGTGTATGTGCAATAAGAAGGTGCAACAACACAAATAGTTGTTTCAGATCAGAAAGAAATGCTTCATGATACTTCCTAATCCCAATCAATCAAAAGGATTATATATACATGCCCACAAGCCTATACAGATGCACACACTTTCACACAACAACACACACACAAAGTGTATCTGTTCGGCATTGTGCTGGTCACACTTTTGAACAGTTGGCCACTCACTGGTGCATGAGGCTGGCTTTGTGTCCCCGATCTGCAGACTTCTGCCACTCTTTGCCCCCCTCTGTCTCCTCCATCCCCCTCGTCTCCACGTTATCCAGTCTGATAAAACAGAGGACCTGCTCGCCCAATAATCTCCCTCCCTGAAGCCCAGGCACGACTCCTGCCTTTCATCAGCACCATTGTTTCAGTCTGTTACCTCCGCTTGTGCTCCCTCACCACGGCAACACATGCACACACACACACACACACACACACACACACACACACACACATACACACACACACACAATCCCCCCCTCTTCCTTGTCCCCATCCCATCTGTGGATAGGCCTGCCATGTGTCTATTCATAAGGGCGCCGGCGGCAACGCAACTGTATGTGGAAAGTACATGATGCTTGCCTTTTGTGTGAGGCTCAGTCCTCAGCTACTTACCGCTGACCCCGGGGTCACCGTGCACAATAACCCGAGTGTTGGTGGCCACTGGCTATCCTCATTGGCCTGTGATTGACGAGCTGATCAATGGTCAGTGTGAGTGTGTGTGCGCCCATATGTATAGTTTCTATACAGCCTCTGCAGACCCATTGAATCAAGCGTGTCTGTTTTCTAACTATTGGTCTTTTGAGGGCATCAGACTAGTTAGTGACACACAATTGACTTCATTGGCTTTTAGCTTGATGTAGTGAAATGAATAACTGCAATTAAGCTCAATGGGCACACTCCTTGTCTGGACATTGAAAAACTGTAAATTATGGAGTGTTTTTTCAGTAATACCTGTGATATTCTGTTTTTAGATTTTAACATTTGTGGTTTTTAGTGTGCAAACACAATCCTTCAGTCCATCATTTTCATCTCATCACTTCTCTTTATCTGTCTTGCTCTTTTGCTGTCTTCTACCCCCTGCCCCCTGTGGCAACCCCCCCCCCCCCCCCCCCAAAAAAAAAATAAATAAATAAATAAATAACAGACACACACACACACACGCATTCACTCCATGAGTCATCCACAAGGGGCTCAGGTGGGCGATTACGGGCGCACATTAAACCTTAATTCACATACGTCTGGATCTGAATACTGATGAGGAGAACTGCTCCTCTGGCACATGATCATCCAGTGCCCCACACTGCCTTCAACACAGACAGCTTCTACTGCAGGGTCTGTTCAGTAACTGTGTCCCTGTAGGAGTGACAGATGAAGGAAAAACACACAGAGTGACTCTAAAACGTGGAGTGGCTGTGTTGTCCTCCTCTGCTTCGCTGACAGAAAAACAGGCCATGACCCTGCGGTTTATAGACCTCCTGTCGTTTAACCAGTGGAGGGTTGACGGGGGAAAGTACTCTTGACCTGCTGCCATCACAGAAGATCTGCATCCCGCTGCTGCCATTGAATAGAGATGTTTTCAAATTCTGGTTGGGATATCTTCATCGTTACTCACGTCATGCGATTGCATTGTCAGACTTCAGGCTTCTATTTAAGACATCAGACATGAGGGGTTTTGTTAAACAGCTATTTTAAATCAGCTCATTGTCACTGCTCAAGAAAGCAGGTGAAGCACAGCAAAGGAGGATTAAAACAAGTGTGACACCAATCAAAACACAAAGATGTTTAATAAATGCTTGATTATAACAACCAATGATTTAATTCACAATATGAATTAATCATACTGTATTTACATTACCTTTCCACTAATGTAGCCCTTGATTAACAATGTGCTTAATGCTCTGTACAATTTAGAGCTCATGATTGCTAATAAATGTTTTACAGTATTCATAAAACAAATAAAGATTGACAATCTGCCAGTGTTGTTGACACAAATGGCCAAATCAGTCCTTTTTTTTTAAATGTCTGTTTTTACTTTACTCCATCTTATATCTGGCTGCTATTTTGGTTGTAATTTATTTGTTTTCTGATGCTCTGTAGAGTAGTTTACAACTCCTTTCAGGACAGCTTTAGAGTTTAGTTAGTTATATATGACATTAATCCCCAGGTATTTCAACTTTTTTTAACATTGTCATCTTTGCATTTTTAAATTTTTTGAAAATGTGTATAAATGAATTGTCGATGTCTACTTCTGTTTGCAAACTCACTTCCCTCAAATCACCCCTTGAGGGAAGAACTAAAGTATTGAGCTGAATTATTGCTGCCATACCTTATTACTTAAATTAATTTTATGGGTTTGAAAACTGTAAAGATGCACATTAATATGAAATGCATTCTATATCAGTTTCATAGAAGGCTCAGCCAATCACAACTAAGGACTGGGACTGTGATTATTTTATCGGATTATCATTTTAATAAATGCTAAACAAAGGATAGTTATTTCAGTTCATCAGCTAAATGAGTAGCTTTAATAATTTGACTACTGACAAGATCCAACAGACCATATCAGTCATAAAATCCTGAAAGACAAATGCCAGCAGTGATCAACCCTCGTCACTATAGCACATGGACAAAATATTGTCAGTTATATAGACAAAGAGATAGCAAGTGTTCTTCTGAGTATGCATTTCTTTAGGTTGTCCCTCCACAAAGCAAATAGCAACAAGTTTGTTTTCTCAGATGCCGCACCAGGCTGCTGTCATACGGCTGTGTGGCCTCTCAGTGGAGCATGAGGGCTGACTGTGGGTTTATAGCACCTTTGTTATTGATATTATTCTTTGTCTCACTTTTCCTGTCTTAGAGAGGAATGGGCCTCTAAGTTCTGCCCAGCAGAGCCTGCCCTGCTGAGTGCAGCATTAAATATCAATACATGTTTACGAGGGCCCATAAATACTCAATACAGAAATGCGGCAAAGGACAAGAGGACCAAGCACGGCATTTCTCCCATGTGCATGAAGATTTAAAGTGGGGCCAGAGCTGAAAAGGAGAAGTAATAGAAAACACACATAAATGTAAAGGAATATGAAAAAGGCCACTGCAGGGTGTCAGTTGACTATCCACCTGTTGCAGCTGTTATAGGTTGTGATTTTAGAGGAAACATTCTGTCTGGCCATTTAGTGCCAAAGCCATGCTAAGTTTCATAATCTGTTATGCAGTACATTGTTCCACCATTAATTAATGATTTTATTTATGTTTACCAAGCACTAGTAACTATAGAGAATCCTCTAAAGTTTTCACACTGCTTCATCTTCCAAGTGATCTATTATTCATGGTGTGTTCATTCCTAAAAAAAAAGATTTAAGGATCAGATAGTGATGAAGCACTGTAGTCTTAAAGGCAGAGTACGCAGCCCTTAAACAAAAGGTCCCATAAAAGTACAGCTCTAGTGACTGTGTGGCAGTATATTTGGGGGACAGTGGGCAGGAGGGGGGCGCCCCAGCTCCGGCCTTTAAAAGATTAACCCTGAGCCCACAAAGGCACAGGGGGCTATGGGGCCAGGCAGGGGTGTGAGTGGGCCACTCGCTGGTTAAACATTGGCCTTCTTGGATCTCCCGTCATTGTCTAGTTAGGAGCTCCACCCGGGCCCCCGTTAGCAGCGCAGACACATATCTTGGCAGCCGGAGTGAGCCGATACAAAGGCCGTCGGTGCCCGAAAGGCAGAGATGGAGATGTATGAGTCCAGGGTGGAGTACTCGCCACGTGGGGCCCATGGTCGTAAAGCCCAAAGCAGGACAGATTGGACAGCACAGCCCCCCCCCCCTCAGTCCACCTCTTTCTGTGTGTTTCTGTGCTCTGACAGTGATAAACGGGACACACAACCTTCCAGAACAACAAACAGACACTGCCTCATTTCCCCAATGTGGGCGAGGGCAGGCAGAAAGGAGGTGCCATCCCATTTAGACCTGGACTCAATGCTGCTGAAGCTGAGACAGAGGGGGGCATTTCAATAGTGCAAGAGGGCCACTCGACCAGGGGCCCCCAACCAAGAGGGGACAGCTATGCTGTTTTGTTTTCTCAAAAAAGTGTCATAAAAAACTCTCCTTAATTGGTGCTCCATAAAATTAGCATCTCCAAGCTGATTAGATTTCCTCTCTCCTCAGTTACTATTGTGTCTTTCAGTGACCCCATCCCTGCCATTCACTTTCAGTCCTTTCACAACTTTATTGGTCATAAGAGAAAGAGGAAACTCATGTAAGATTGTGCCCTTTGCCCTCCGCCTCTCCTCCTCCCATTCGAGTTAACCAAGTCTATCATCCCTCTGAAACAATTGCCTTCTGCTCGGCCCCTGAAAAGTAAACTCAAATACATTGAATTTTGTTATGTTAAACTGGCCAGAAGGGATGACTTCAGTGTTTTACTTTCTGGCTTGGAGTTTGTGTGAAAAGTTTCAGTGAAAACTATTGTATTTCAGTTTATTTATGGTGCAGGACACATGCCTTTTTCTCTTCCCACTACTTCTGCAGAGCTATTTGAATAACTGTGGGCTAGACTGAACAATTGAAAATGTGTCTAAAAAGATTAACCGCACTTCCTGAATTTGGTGCCTTTGTGTCTCGCAAAATCTAGACTGCAAAAAAGTTTTTTCCTTCAGCAAAACCGTGTTTATAGACATGTCAGAGCAACACAGACTGAAATATAATCCCATTAACTTTGAATGGCAAGTCTAATACTCTGTTGCATAATGTGTCTCGCGCTGCCTGGATAATCGCCTTCTCTGTGGAAATGGCGGTGAGATAAAGGGATTTGTGATGCCTTTGACATCTTTATGGATAGAGAATGGTTGGTGGGACCATAAGATCCACTCCGAAAATTTTGGCCATCTACTTCCACCAATCTAAAATATCATCTAGCATGAGTGATGCTTAAGAAAAAACTTAATTATAGGTCATAACTTCCTTTTACTGGATGGATCTGAATTTAACATTTGTTTAATATTGAAACAAAGTGGACCTTAAAAGGGGCAACCATGATCAGAATTCAGTCGATTTCTCATTCACAGATTCATATACTTAAAAGTTTACAGTTTATGTCCAACATCTAATCTTCAGATTAATAAATCAGATGGTTGCTAAAGGAGGATTAGGGTGGATTATTTTACTGTGTGATTATCTACTGTGCCTCAAAGATACAAGGGTTGATTTCCATCATCTGGTGATGATCTGGTGATAAGTATATTTCCTACTTAAGGACGATAAAATACGATTTATCATTAACTCTAAAACCAAGCTGTTATCGTTTCTGTCTTCCTAACCCCTTTATCAAGGTCAGATAATGAGAGTCATACAGCTGAGAGTGTGATCTGTATGTCAAGCAGCAGTGGGAGGGACACATGAGGTTGTTAGGGAGGATGGCTATCATTGATATACGCATATCACGGGGAAAGTGAGGGTTAAAGAGTGGGAACGTACCCAGACATTGTGATGCAAAGGGCACGGGAGGGTTAAACCAGGTTCTACTCGGCCCCCTGACCCGGGAACTCTTTGATGCTGTAGCCTTCAGGACGTGGGCCCCTGAGGGGACTCAGTGTGGCGCGGCCCTGGGACTGGACCGCTGCCACAGAGTCAGCGGGATTTGGGGACTTTGCCTTTGTCCCCAAAGAAAATGTACGTGGCTTTGGGAGGGGCCGAGGGAAAGGTCACATACAGGGAGCATGGGGAGAGAGGGTTAGGATCAAAACAAACAGACATTAGACCACTTTCTCAGCCACTGGTTACATGATGCATGAACATTAAGTTGTCTAAAGAGCTTGTCAGTTGATCATCTAACATGCCAATGTTAGACTACAGGGAACAACTGAAATACTGAAGCTTAATATCCTACTCCAAGTAACATTATTAATTTCTTCTCCACAGTCTTGGTGGAATAAAATAAAAACATTATAGGTCTAAGAGGAAGTCTTTGATCTGTTCTGTTAGAAACAGGCTAGATGTAAAGCTTTATGATTGGTTAGAGTAAATCATTGCCTAATATTGTATTATTCAGGGCCCAAAGTCTCCCACAAACCTCACACATTTAAAAAAAAAAAAAAAAAAAAAAAAGGAAAAGGAATCATATCATAAGAGAGACATAAACCTTGCAGGACAGTGTTGTATTTGGGTGCTTATACATCCTTATTGAATTCAGCAAATGGAACTGTTTCAGCCCTGTGTATGCTGTTTATCTCTACTACATCTGCAGCTCACATACTGTGTCAAGTAAGTGTAGAACATGATCTACTTCAGTATTGTTCAGTCAAAACTTCCACAAAGGGTAATTACCATCCCACGAGACTTAAAATAGATCAAAACCCCTCAAATCAATACTGGCAGCTGTGCAGAAGGTGGTAATCTATTGCACATCCTGTGGCATCACCTGGTACTGATAGTCCTCTGGGAAGTGAAGACATTTGCTACAGGTGAATCTCACTGTGTGTTCTGCTGGGTGTCAGCTTGTGGCCATTCAGGGTTTACAGATAATCTGGCTTCCAAGAAAATATATTTGATGAACAAAATTTAAAACAACAAAACAAAGAAAATTCATTAACTTTGAATCAACTTCAAATTTTCAGTCAACTGAAAAATATCTCTTTGTATTTTATGATGATTTGTGTTCGTTTGATGCATGCATTATATTCATTAACTCTATAGAGGGCTTTACAAGATTCAGTTTTTAGGAATTAATATGCCCTCTAGTGGTTGTACTAAGACAGGTCACCATCTCCTTACCAGTAACAAACCACAGATGAGGACACACCAGCCCTTAGATGATGTACTGTAAGTGTTAAATGTGTAACCAACTGTGGACATTAACAATAAGGACTGAAGCTGAAAATATTATTTGTCTGACATTTATTTAACTTGCAGAATTCGTCACAAGCTTATTTAATAAAGATGTGTTGTGGTGCACACATTGTCTAATGCATAATAATATAAAACATTCATTTAAACTTCTATGATTCCATTTATTATCAGCTGCAGTAAATTGTGCACACTTTACAATCTCCCAATTTGCCCCCACACACACACTCCCAGCTCAAAACTCTGCATGCCCTACCAAAGACTAAGGCGCTCATTTAAGATAGATGGGGTGTATTCGAGTCACTCATTTCCACCCTCTCTATGAATAATGCAGTGAAGACAGCTGATGAGGCACATTTGGTTGTCAAGTTGAGAGGCAGGCACACAGTTACATAAGAGCGCTGTGGCTGAGGATGTCTGAGAGGCTTGCCTTTGAAGAGGCCGCCCCACCACCTTCACCTCCTGCTGGGATTTATCGGGATCCAAGAGGGCCTGAACTCACCATTCTGGGTGGGTCTGGCTCTAAGGAGGAGATACAGTAGGGATGAAAGAAAGCAGAAATTGAAATATCTTTCTTACGCTAAATTATTCCTGAAGGTTTAATATTATTAAGAAGGTTGAAACAAAGGTCTCCTGGATTGTCTCTCTGTGAGAAAGATTGCTTTCCGACAAACTAGTTGCAAATATTGTTGGATTTGATGTTTTAATACAACAAAGATATCCTATGCCTATTTACTGGATGATAAAAGTTGACATTGTAAGATACAGGCTCTTTCTCTGTATGAGAATTCTCTCATTTGAGTATTACATCATCTCTACCCATATGCTACCCGCCCCCTCTCATATCTGCACAGTGGATATGTGTGTTTCATATTTGATAGCATCACTGTGTTTCGAGAAATGGCCCAAACTGAGGCCGACACGTGCCTCCTCCATCATTTATGAGACTTAATGCAGAGAGCGAGGGCAAGCAGAAAAACCTCCTCTCCTGGGAGACCTGCGAGCACAAGGAAATTACAAATCAGCAGCGCTATAAAACATGCTGCCAGCAGGGGAGAGGTGTGGACTTCACTGGCATACAACCTGCTCGAATGCCTCCTTTATGCATATGTTAGAAATGCTGATAAACCCAGAAAGACTGAACCTTCTGTTTTTGCACTAACAAGCACACAGCGGGCTTTTCAGGTGCTAATCTCCTGCATTTCTGATTAAAGAACGCCTCTAGAAAGCTCTGTGCAAACAACCTGCCTTCCCGTAGGGGTTTTTGTCCCTCCTCACAGTATGACTGTTATGTAATTGCAACTTTCAGTCATTTTTATTTATGCAGAAAACTGCGCACATGAAAAAAAAAAGTTGTCCATCTCAATCAGTCCATCAAAAAAAAGTGCTTCAAAAAGGAAATGAATACCATCTCCACTTCATCTAGTTCCCCCACTTTTAATTTTCCTTCCACTCAAATATCATTTGACAGAAAAAAACAATCACCCAGACTTAAAGGTAATATATTACGCAAAATGCACTTTTCATGTCTTTTCAACATAGATGTCTCCCAGTATGTCTAGAGACCCCCTTTCTCCTGCTCCATGTTTCAGTAAATGTTTAAATTTTACTCCTACATTTTTTCTATAAGAGCTGGATGGACAAAAAATGGTACCCACAAAAGTTTCTAGCTTCTGGGTTTGCTTCTGCTTCATGCAGCCCACTGAATATGTGTAGTATGCCCCCAGACTTTACATTGTGATTAAATCACAGATTCTCGGCTTGAGGAAAGTTATACAAATGAAACCTCCATGGATCTAAAATTCATCATAGAAAGAGTCATACTTGACTTTGCTATTCAAGGTGTCCTGCCAACAGTTTTACAAATGTCTTTATAACAATGATGGTTTATACATTTTGGCTTGCAGGGGTATATTTCACTGCAATATTTTAAGTGACCACTGAGAAAAATTGGCTACAAGGCTGAGCGGCAGAGCCCTATTCAGTTCTTTTAATGCATCCATGTTTAGCTCCTTTTACAACATCATAAAGAGATCTGTTGAATACAGGATCTCCTCCAGCTCTTCAGCAGGCTAGCATTCCCCGCCCACTGAAAACCTACTCAATCCACTTCACTGTTCGCCATTGTTATTTCCTAGCTAAAGCCAGCTCTGGTACCACAAAGATGTTGAAGACAAGAGCAAAAGCATGCAAATCTGTTTGGTTGTTGGCCACAAGAACCAACAACACAGTCTTTATGTCCTCGAATCATCTGAGGAAGTAAAGATTTCTTGGATTCACTTAATTTTTTTGGTGAAAATGTCCCCACGTGCGTGCATGTGAACCATTTTATTTCTGACTGCTTTCTGAACGAGGGCAAGTCCCGAGCAGGATTCGCTTTAAAAATAAAGCTCATGGATGGATTGATGCTGGCTGTCTGCGACTTGACTTCAGGCTTGGAAGCTGTTAGTTTTGCCATGTTTTATGTTGTTTTACTGTTTATTTAGCAGGTTAGCCTTTTGAACTTGGCATTAGCATGTTGCGCCGCTAATAAGGCGAGTGTCTGTTGTGCTCCCACAAGCTGGAGTGGATGTTGGACTAATCTTGTAATATTGAGGGACAGTCAAGAGAAACTGTGTGAACTTTAAGCCTCATTTAAGCCAACTAAATAATGACATTAGTACGTTGGATGTTTTTTCAGGTTGTTTTTAATGTAATACCAGTACTAGTGATGCTACTGCAGTTCCGTTGCAGTTCCAGCATGAATATGAACTGTTCTCAATCTCTCCTGTTGTGGTCACTTAATCTTGTATTGTATTTTGAACACTGAGACTCACCAGGTACATTTTTGCACTGGGACCTGAAGGTTTTAGTATGTGACAACAAACATGAAAGACATTAAAACTGAAATACATTAGTTTGAAAGCCGTGCCGAGTATAATAAAGATATGGAAAATTCATGTCCATGTACATGAAATCTATAGATTCAATTTCATAACTGTTTCATGAACTGCTGTGAGGCTGGGTTGACCGGAGAGAGTGGCAAAAGCACGTCCCCAAGAAAAATTGTCCCATTCTTCTTCAAGCGCCTGGTGAGAGCAGATTATGGAATCCCACTCATATTTGGCAAATAAATTGTTGCATTATCGCCTCCCATTTCTCTCTAAATCTACCGCTCCCAAACTCCTCAACTTTGCGGAAGGAGACAGCAGCAATATCCTGGGGCAAAGGAAGCCTCTTCCTCTCCTCCCCCTCCCCTCACTCTCCGAGAAGTAATTTAATTCTGCTGCCAGTTTATTCTGTGAATAAAAGAGATGAAGAAGTGGAAAGGAAGAGCTTGAGGGGCTTGTGGTTGTTTTAACTGTCCTTCCTTTTACCGTCTTTCATGCTAAATTACAAAAGCTTGGAGCTAATAAGGATGCCATGATCACCGCTATGGGTGTCAGGGAACATACTAGTCCCATGTACCTCATGGGCACAACAAAGTCTCCATAAACTAACTAACTCCATAAAAGGAATTAACATGTGCAAACACATGCAGATGCAACATTAGGTTTTCAAATTACACATGTCCTCATTAATAAAGAGCATGCGTGATACTCTGCATATGGCAGAGAATAAAGAAGAAAAGGATTAGACAAGGACATGGAAGGTAAAACTTTTTCACTGTTAGTATCAGACATCACACCCTGACCTTAACCACAGTCTGTCTGGGGCAGTCTAACCACACAGCCTGACAGAAAAGGTAAGCTCCTGATTAATGATATTTCTCAGCAGTGGAATATTCATCCGTGTACAATCTCGTGCCTCCATCAGCACTCTCGCCCCTCGCTCAGCAATGTCACTGTGACTTTGCAGAACCTTTCCCCACTTCAGGACCATCTATTTTACGGTGTGTTTATGGGTGAACAAACATTACGTGGCATTTCATTGACCTCAGGGGAAAGAGAGAGCTTGGAGAGGGAGACTCAAGAGAGGTGGGAGGTGAGGTATAGTGCTTAATGGAGTTTATTAGACTTCACAAGAGTAATTGCATCTTGTGTGTTTTTTCCTGCTGTGTTTCGCATGTGTGCATTTGTAGTTAACATACAGAGAGGTCCAAGGCTATTGAGTGTAATAAAACACACCACAACACACCATGACAGCTGAAATATCAATCTTGTGGTGTTTCTGCTGGCCTACAGGGGGAGCTGTGGTTCTCTTTTCCAATCCAGCTCTACCATGTGAACAGCAGCATGTACAGTTAACAGACCTGGCATGTTTTTACATACAAAATCAAACATCAACATCTACTCTGACACATGCTGTGTCACATCCTTTGCAGAACACTATAAATGTGTTGATACATTCAAACATCCTCAGCAAACAACCTACACAGGGCTTGATTACTGCTTTTATGAATCTAGTTGCTCATTGTGTTAATTGGTTGAGAGACAGTGGGAGACAGAGAGGAAGAGGTAGTATCTTGATATCAAGTATCTCCCTGTGGGGGGTTTTAATCTCCTAAAAAAACAGAAAAACCCAGCAGTGCAAGAAAGCTGTAGGGCGTCCCCAGAGGCTGTTTTACCTGTGTGTCTAAGGGAGAAGGAGACGAGAGGAGATGGAAATGTCAGCATGCCCGTAAGAACCAGAGCAGTGCCATGGTGTATACAGTAAGTGGAAAGCAGGTATGAGCAAATATTAGAAACAGGAGTGAAAGGAAAAACATTTAAAAGATAAAAACAGTGATCAGTGTTTTGCAACCAGATGGTCTGGGTTAACAATTTACAGACAGAAAAGCAGAAAAAGAAAGTTTCTGTAACACTAAATAATATATTTTTCTATTCCTCTAATGCTCAATGACTTTCAAAAAACTAACTGAAAACTGGATAATTTTATCCCTTTAGACCTCTGATAAAAAATAATATATTTATAATAATAATTTACAATTTAGCATTTTTTGAAATATGCGTATTTGCTTTCTTGTTGAAAGGTTGACCAGAAGATCAATACCACTCGCATGTCTTTATATTAAATATGCAGTTAGAGTTGGGACTATAGGCTATAAAGATGGATGTTGCGAGGTGTGACATCACCCCTTGGTTTGCATTACAGCTGGTTTGAAGCCAAGAGTTTTAGCTTATAGTTGGCATCATCTTTTCTGTTCAAGGAATGTGGGGTGTTGTTTTTCACGCTCTGGAGTTACATAAATGCTACCTCGGAACCAAATGAACACTCGCTAACATCAACCGACACACTTGTTAGCCACTTTAGCTAAATTATGCTAACAATGCAGGTACACTACTAGGTCTTCAAATATTATTAACAGAGCAATGATCCACAAAAATTACCACCAGTTTACTATAAAGGGGCCAAAGTTTAGCAATTGAGACTGTCTGTCTCACATACAAAGATTCACCTACCAGGTTGTTTAAAACTCACTAATTCATACGTTTGTTTAATCCTAATTTACAGCAAATGCCATCATTTCAGGTTCAGGAAAAGATATTTAGCCTACGCTAACAGCCTACACCCAGTGCTTCTAATAAAAAAGCACAGGTGTTAACATTAGTGATAGCTACATTCTTTTCGAGTGTCCCAGTAAGACATGTCATGACAGTGAGCCATCCTCCACAATACCAGAACCCTAAAACTAGAGCAGATAAATGTAATTCACCTGTACTTTTCCTACAGTGACATGTCATAATGTGAAAAAGGCCTTAATTCAGTTTGCCAGATAGGATCAGTGAGCACAGGTTTTATTTTAGGTGTAGACACAATGGACGTTGTGTTTTAGACTAAAGAAGTTCAGTCTGTGTAGCTTTTAGTCAAGGCTTTATTGAACTTTATTGGGTAGCACTATTCCAATGGGCTTGAAGTCCTGCACAGAAATGTCTTTAAGGTTGAAAAAAAGGATTTGGCCCCCCTGGTGGGTACTTTCAGTGCCTGCAATGCCTCTTGGCTTTTGGCATTGTCACATACACCCCCCGGCTTTACACCAGGCCACACATCTCTCATAAAAATCCCCCTCAATCTCACTCCACCGTAATGAGCCCAGTAGCTTCTATTTTTACGAGCCCGTTAAGCAGAGGGCTTTTACTCCCCTAGAGCACCTGCCCTGCCCAGTTACTGAAAGACAACTGAGCACATTTTGGAGGGAATGTGATTCACAGTTCTACAGACATATTGATAATTAACAGAGAGAAAGACGCTCGGAGGAGCTGAGGAAATCAGGAGATGGTTAATAGATTAACCGAATGAGGGAGTGGAGCTGGAGCAGCCATAATGTTGGGTGTCAGCTTGAGTTAGGGTGGCTATGCACAGCTTCCAGTGGCCTCACGGCAGCCAGGCGACCAAAGAAAAACTTTGTATAGCTTTCATCTATTCTTTTTTGGCTCAGTAATTCAGTGTCATGCTCCATTTGTGATCACAAAACCTTTAAATGTAAACCAGGACCATTTGAACTGCACTAATAATTAAAGGATAGAATAAACTGCCTTGTGTGTTACAGTATATCACATAAGAACATTTTTTCGATTAGTGCCTATACTGTATGATAAACATGCATGTGATTAGATACCAGTGAATGAGCCTCAGGCTTTGAATACAATTCAGCAGCTGCTACATATCAAAGCAACAGTAAAGCCTCTGGGTGTACTGTAATGTATGATCTAGATATGTTGGTATCAGATAGCTGTAAGCTATAGGAATAATTATATAAAACATGCTTGTGATTAGGGACAAAATCAAACAAATATATTCTGCACATGGAGCATACTTCTGCCCACAGGAAGAATTAGCTCATTGGTGTGCACAGACAGAAAGAGACCAACACAGAATCAGAGTTCACAGCATTTATAGTCAAATATTTGAACTCTCATTGGAGAAGATGTACAGGAGTCAGTCTGTCAGTGCAGAAATATGTGCTCAAATGTTCCAAACTAAATATCTGTAACTGCATTTATATTGCGTATTTGTATTACTTGTACACTAACAAGTAAACCAAATGTGAGCGTGAATGGTTGTCTGTCTCTATACTGTATGTTATACCTGTGATTGACTGGCGACCTGCCCCATGTCAGCTGAGACTGGATCCAGCTCCCCAGCAACCCCCAAGAGGATAAGCGGTAAAGAAAATGAATGAATTATGAATATATTCATATCTAAGTGTACATATAATACTGTATATACATAGGCTATATACTAAATAAAGGATCAAATACAAAATAAATAACAAAAACTGCAAAGTACATATCATTTTAATATACTATATATAATGCATAATGAAATAAACTACACAAAGTAAAGCATAGAATACAAAATAAAGACACATTATGGTGCAACAATACATGACTAATATGCTGATGTGTAGCAGGTATAATGTTTATCATGTTCACCATCTTTGTTTAATGTGTTTGCATGCTAAAATGTTCTAATTAACCAAAAAGTACAGCTAAAGGCTGATATGTGTCCATCTAGATGAAGTTGAGATGTTTTACTTTGACCTGCTGGTGGTGCTACATGAAGAGTCAAGGGGGAAACTAAAGTCAGTAGGCTTCATCCTCTGGGGACCATAAATACCAAATTCCATGGCAACCCATCCCATTGTTTATGAAACATTTCACTAAACACACAAAAAATGTCATTCTCGTTCATAAAGCATGTCTATGAGCAGCATCTTCCAGAGAATCAGCATGTACTTCCAAGGCTGAGTCAGTCTTCCTGGAAAGTTTCTTCATCTTGTTGGTGTCAGAGCCAAATACTGTCCGCCACCAATTAATAGAACATCAGCAGCATGACACTGCAGACAGTTAACTACCAAAGCCTTCTCAGGAAGTGATTTTGACTTGACAATCCTTTTAAGTATGATCAACTGTAACCTATCTGACTCCATGAGATTTCATAGAAAATCCTAATTTGCCAAAGGCAAGACCAGATCTCCCATAGGAACATTCCTGTCCTATAAGTGAGCTAAAACAACACTGTAAAGGTTAGGTACAAAAGATAATAGTCCTCAGGGGAGGAGCTCTTGACCATACTGGTAATATCTCCCGGGAGCAGGTTGTTTAAATCTTTATTTCTCAGGATGTGATGCACATATGATATATTTAGTGTTATCAAGTTGAAACAGTCTGTGATAGAAGATTATTGAGGATTACTAAGAAATACTAGGATTTGTTGCACAGTACTGACTGGTGTGTTGCCACAGAAATACTTCTTGGTCTTTGCAAATTCAACAGAAGATGTTAAATCTGCTATTTGAGGGTTCTGGGGGATTCTTGGAAGTTGGAGGCATTGAGCTGGTAGGTTCAGATGGGAGGCAGTCCAAACTGCTTGAAGGGGTATTTGGCATGAAAACCCACCTCTTTAATATACATTACCCACATTGCTGTTTAATATGAGGCTCACAGTTGTATTACTGTGGGCAAACTTATGAAGTTATAGGCAGAGGAGTGGGAGGAGGAAGGAAACCCTATGGAGAAATCACACACATATAAACAAGAGAATGTTACACCAGAGATTGGGGTAATTGAAAAAAATCAGGTCCGAGGGCATTTTTTTTACCGACTAGGATAACAGAGAAACCTTGAAGATTGGTTTCTGCAAAGGAGTTAAATCTCCTGAACCTGTTACAAGGGGAAATATTCCCCCTTATTTTTCTTTTTTTTCTTTTTTCAGGAATAGAACAAAACAGTTAAGATGAAAATGGAGAAAGGTTACCATGAAAAGAGCCTGAATTTAAAAAGTTAAAAATGATAGTGATATTTTACAGATAATAAAAACACATTTCAAGGAAAAATGTATCAATAAAAAATGGAAACTCTTTGCAGCTACTAGATATAGGAAATCTGAAATGTGTTGCTCATTAGAAAGTGAGAAATTTATGACCGGAAACTCTGAACCTGGGGGTCATTCAACTCTTTAACAGTGCAGGAACTTATGAGGCATTCAAAGGAATATGAACCAGCTAAATTACTATTGAGCAGGTGTTATTGCTCAAATCCATTGGTGTATAATAAGGACTCAATACAGCATTGGCGGCATGGCTATGTTCATTCCAACAATTGCTCAGTGGTGAATCAAGCCAAAAAGCTAATTCCCATTGTAGAGAAATTAGCCAGATGTTGCTCATCCTTCTTGATCATTGGGCACATTGAGCATGCACACCAGAGACTTCTGCTAACTTGAATGGGAATGTTACCAAATGGATCAAATTCTGATAGTTAAATTAGTCATTTCGTGGGGGTTGTGATGCTCAAAAAAATGTATCCACTGATTTACAGACGTCTCTTTCACAGTCTGTGGGGAAAAGTCTTTTTGTGCCCAATAGCATCAAGTGGCGGAAGTTGTACCCGGAAGTTACAATTACACGGTTTGGCCGTTATGTCAAATTGGCTTCAAAGCCCGGCACACTGTCTGGGGGCTTGGTTGAATCTTGCTGTATAGCAATGCCTGCTGGGAGCAAACGGCTTGCTGGTTCTCCACTGTAATGAGAGGGAGAGTTAAGGTATCCATGGGAGACAGTGGGCGTGATGGGCTCCCTAGGGAGTGTTGTGGAGGAGGTGAAGTGACAGAAAGAGAGATTCAACAACCCACAGAAGAAAAGCAACAGGGGAAAATACATGTGATGAAGAGGACACACATTTTATCATCCACCATGTTTTAATGACAAAAAAAGGTATTTTTATGCATTGAAGGTTGAAATACCCACCTAAGAGTCATTAACACCATGAGAAACTGACACAATTAGATGCTAACATAAACATGATTGTTAGCAGGTCATGTAAGGAATCTGGAGTAGACAGGTGTGTCTTCTAAGTAACAATTTCTTGAATGCAGTAGTGTTGCAGTGTTATTTGTTCACCTGTGAGACTGATGAATTTCTAAAATGGTTAGCTTCTTTGGTGTGCACCTTAAACTTGAAGTGAGTGATTTTTTTTTGGCCATTTGGGAACAGAGCAGCAAGCTGGAAACACAAAACTGATATATCTTGACTTCATAAGGCTGATATGGCAAATTCAATACTAAAATAGGCCCTGTTGATTCATTACTAGAAGAGACCTCTTTCATATTACACATTTGATCCACTGTGGATATAAAAATATTGATTAATGCAGCTTTAACACGGATGACTTTGCCATGTAAAATCCTCAACTCCATCATGTTGGCTCTTTACTGACCAGTGTCCATTTTCACTTAAAGCCTCCAATTCACAATTTTACCGTATCTATCCTCCACAACAATACCCTCCCTCCTCATAGCACACAATCATCAGCGACTCTGTCACTGCTCCCTTGTAATCCTGTGTGTCTCGGTTCTGGGTCGGGTCTAATTGGCTGCAGTGTGTGTGGCTGCTAACAGTGGAGCCCAGAGAGGTCAGCTAAGTCAGGGTTCATTAATGTAACAGTGGAGCTGCTACCATATTCCCTCAGGATTCTGTAGGTTCTTCTTCCATCTATACATCAGTCACTCTGCCACTCACTAGACACACAGACAGAGTGGGAAACACCAAGCAGCCATTCATAATAGTACGCAACTCATACATAAATATTGAAATGCAAATACAGGCGTCCACAATATGCAGAAGTGTCTGATTGGATGCTGAAATAAAATAGAAGAATTTGCAGGGATGTATCACAGTAGAAATAGTTACACTGTGCTGTTCGGATCCTGACATTTTGATCCACCTCATTAAACTACATCTGATCTTTCAAACACACACACACACACATCTTGCTCCAACTGGGGGGGGGGGGTGAAAGGGTGGTTTTGTCAGCCTGTTAAAAGCAGTAAACACCACGATGCCTTCTGCGATAACGCACAGCCATGTTCTGTTATTACTTTTCTCATTTTCAGAAATGGGGATGGAGGGAGTCCCTGAAGCTCCCCACTTTCCCACTGTCTCTCACTGATGGGCCTGCAGTGATGGATGAGGGGAGCCCAATCCAAAAGCAAGAGAAAATGAAGCTTTCATTAGACAACGTAACCAAGCAGTTGTGAGCCATCTCCAGAGTCTCTGTCTCTCTCTCTCTCTCTCTCTGCACTCAGACATATTACCTGCACCCAAACAACGGCGCCTTGTAGATGGAATCAATGTGTTGTTCTCTTGCAGCCACCTCTGCACTTTCACACACTGAACCTCGAGTCAATTTCCAGGACTTTCTGTGAGAGGGAAGGAAGGAGGCTGTTTATGCTTCAGTAGGTGCTCACTGGTTTGTACTGTGAGTGCGGCTTTAATATCCTTCTCCTGGCTATTTTAGTCACCTTTAATGTAAAAGAATTATAGAGGTTGGTGACAAGTTACCTAACTCGCTAGTGATTATTGATTGATAGGAGTGAGATGTCCCTAGGGGGAAACAATCAATAGCAATTAAAAAGGAGGGGAGGTATTTACATAGGAAGCAAACATCACAGCTTGTTAAACTGAGCTTGATAGAGGGCTCTCCTTTATGTGGCTAATATTCTTTGCAGGGCGTTGCGTGCAGGAATGATGTAACCCAGTTAGAGGCATCCAGGAGGAAACTTTGCTGGAGAATTTTGCCCTCTGTCTGGCAACACGTCAGTCCCCAGGGCTGTTTTTGTAGCTCTGTTTTAGCCATGCATGGCTTCTCCCTTTCCATCTGCGCACAGCTAGGGGTCATGTTTTACTGCTGCATAACACTTCATGAATGAAAGTTTAATGTAATTACTTCTTGACAGCCTCACGGAAAAAGTTACTTGAGCCGAGTCCCAGTCCCTGTGTCTGCTATCTGTAAGTGCGCCGCGAGTTCAAGGTGAATGAAGTGTTTGGTAACATTTTCTAAGCAGTGGGAGGAAAGACTAATCTCTAAATATCCTGTTTGCCTCTTTGATGTTTCCTGGAGAGAAGGGAAGAGAAGAAACGAGAAGAGAACAGGAGAGAATAGGAGAAAAGAGAAGAGAAGATGACCCTGTATTTCACAGAAGGATGAAAATTATAGCTGCTTAATTGCTACAGTTGTGATAAAATATTCAGTGTATTATAAAAAGGATGAAACCACATTTACAGAATCTCTTTACTATTCCGTCTCACTCTCCTCATTTTCCCTTCCTCTGTCAGAGAGTCAATAAGCCATCCTCAAATATTGATGGAAATTTCCTACAATTTGCCTGGTTTAAAAAACACCTTTGATCTTCCTTCCTTCATTCGCCCTGTCTCTGTTTTTCTCAGACACAGTCTTCCACCAGAGCACAGCATTTCTGAAAGAGCACAACCACGGCAGATCTACAGTTTTCCAGCTCCAAATTTATATCGATGAATAGCCAGTAATTTCAGTCCCCTCTACATCCATAAGCTGCCCAAAGAGAGCACTGATACAGGCAAAACTGGGACAAAATTCATGATCACGTAGGCCCCCAGAAAATGATGGAATAGAACTGCACCAAAAGAGGAAATTCAGTCCAAACACAACAGAACAGTGCAACTGAGAGCTGCTGCTTTATCTATCATTTACACTGCATTGTAGATTGTAAGAAACCCTAGTACAATGTTAAGAGGTTGTGTTATGTAGCACAATAAGGAATTGAAGCTCCCTTGCATGCACAGTGGTGTCGGCCATAAAAGGAACTACTTTCCGGGGGCTGAAAAAATGTAACATGATTCCAAACTCACTACTGTATTCAAACTCTTGGTGGTAAAAGAACATGTATCGTGTATTATGACAATGTGGTGAGTTATATGATATATGAGACTCTGCATATGTGTTGTTGATCAAACTACAACCACACAGTCTTAAATGACTTTTTAAGTCATTGATGGTTTGGCTCTGCACGTGTTAGATTTGTTGACAATAAGAAAATAAATATAGACAATGACCAGCCAAATCCTTTAATTAGAATGCAAAAGCTCCAAGTGTAAGAGAGATGGAAAAGAAGAGAAACTGAGAGGAGAAACAAGATGACAGACTCTCAGAGGGAAGAGAGGAAGAAATGAGAGAAAGAGAAGGACTGAAATGAGATAATGGAAACTAATGGAGAGAGGCAGGGAGATTGATGATCCATTACCTACCACAAATTCACTTGCACTCAGTTCATATAATTTCTGGTACAATAACATTTCACATGTTTTTGGTTATTGACTGTTTTCTGTTGTTATTTATCTGCACTCACTGCTCTCACATGCTGCCATCTGTTTTTAGATGCAATTTCAATTTGCACATAAAAAACCTCAAGTGGAAATGCTGAATTAAAAAAAAAAAATCCCCCTAGAACTAAAAAAAACCCCAGTCATGATGTAATATTATGGCTGCAGAGTTGCATCTCACTCAAGCATGAAAACTAAACCCATATGTAGGTCATGTTGACATTTTGCGCCTTCAAGTGCTCATACTGTATCCATGCACAACACAGGCTTTGCTCAGTGGATGACTGGCATATGTGAGCATGTCTGTGTGTAAGTAAACGTCTTAACATATAGCGGTTGTTACAGATGTAATGAGGCAGTGTGGCCTTACTTACTCTTTATGGGTAAAAGCCATCACTGGGGACGCATTTCAATCAGATCCATTTAATCAGTGACACATTCACCAGCAAGACTCTGTGAGGGGGCTTCACGTAATGACCTGATCATAGACAAGACACCTCACAGCACAATTACACACAGACACTCCACACACATCGATAACTCACATGAGCAGCAGGCATGCAGTCTCCTTCCAGAGCCATAAACAGCATCTAATATACTTCAGAGATACACACGCTGTGATGATGAAAATATCGTAAAACACACCCATCCCATCGCCTCAGTGAAGAACAATGCATGGATGCTAGTTTGGTGAAATGTGTGGCATTGCATTTAGTGCTATTTAAATAAATCCTCTCAGTGCATAGACAAGCCCTTCCTAATATAAAGCCATATAACATGCATATGCAATAAAGTGTGTTTTATGTTGGAGAACAGAATATAGGTCACCCCTGCGCCTGCACATAAATGTATCCATTTCAGTAATTGCTTGAGAAAAGCAGACGAACACTCTTGTCATAAAAAGCTGGACATTATATACAAACACATAATAAATCAATACAATTTGCTGCATGCATAAAGTAAAGAAAAACCTCTCCGTCGTCGTCATCATCGAGCTCTCTCAGCTCACTTTGGTACTGGGTTGCAGAATGAATCATAAATCAAAAGTTTGTGTTTGAAGTCCTCACTAATAACTGGCTAGATTCAAACTAGTGACTTACTAAGACAGGTTGCACCGTTAAGTAATGTCTTAGCTAGTAAAACCTTTAGTAATGTTTAAATAGGTTGCTGGAAAATGTCTGTAGCGCCATCTAATAAACAACCATGTAAACCGGGAGCCGCTGTGGTATTACAAGCTGTAACATAATTTGGCACCCTAAAACTGTTTTAGGGTGCCAAGCAGTATATTTAAGGACCGTAGAACCAATTTTCTCAAGCTAGCTTGCAAGTCTGGGTAATGGGGTATCTGCAGTATATGAACATTTGGCCAAAGTTTCAACACTTTTGATGACTTCCCATCAGAAGTGCTGCTTTTTCTTTGTGACCTTTATTGGCCTGAAGAACGCGGACTCAGCTGGGAAAAAAATGATGTCACACACTTCTGCGGACAAATCAGGCTTTAACGATATTTGAAAGAAAATGTGATGATTTGCTGTTGGCTCTTGTTGCCACTCAAATCTGATGAAGTCCTGATGAAGCAGGGAAGTGCTGAGTTTTTATGTTTTAAACTCAAATAAAATGCAAATAAAGACATTTTTATTCCCAAACTTTATGTGATTTACTTATTCAGTTACTAATACAGTCAAGCTTTGAAGCCAACCTTTTAAGTGATTTTAAATTAGCTGCTAATCCTTTTCAAATGTCGGCATTACTTAGTTATATTTGTATACTGTATGCATACATGGAGAAAATCATCTTATCAATTAGTTCAGTGTAATCAGCATTTTAATTATGTTGAGTTACTTTTTTGAGATGTATTTTAAAATCTCTCATTTCACAATATTATTAAACAGCCAGTTAGCAACCTCTTAAATCTAAACAGGTCATATATCAGCGAGCTAAAATGAGCTTTGTCAGTTACTTCAGTTATCCACACCACTTTTACACTTGGCAGGAGTGTCGAAATGTAGTTAGTTTGTGCGGTGCAGCCAATTTTATTTAACAATGTGTAAAATCTCCACTTTAAACTATTTGCAGTTTTCATCGTGCAATATGTTGCACAGCTCTTGCTTTCTTTCTGGTGTCTGAAAACTTGTGGTTGTTAGATGTGAGCAGCTGTTAGAGTGCTAGACTGATGAAAGAAGGACGACAGCGGGATGGAGGGATGGTAGAGGGAGGCAAAGTGGAGAGCAGGGGAGGGAAGGGGGGTTATATCAAACACTAGTCTAATGAGCCATCTGTAGTAGCAGCCCTGTGGAGGCCACTCTGACCTGTTCACTTCAAAAATTGTTCGCCACCACACACAAGATGACACCCACACACTACCACATGTATCCAATTTTAGTGTTACTACATGGTACAGTGAATGATCTGGGCCAATATTGGTGTTTTATCACAGACAACAAAATATAAGCCGATGAAAGTTCTCACTAGAATTATTTTGGATGTGTCATCAGTTTTAGGAGCGATTAACGCACCTAAAATGATTAGTATTTGAACTGAATAGTTTATGTAGGCAGTGGATACAAAAAACAACCTTAAAAAACATTTGTTAATATTTTAGGAGTTGTGCTGATATGTCCAAATGTATATTTATATTCTTTTTAAACTATAATTATTCTGTGTTTTATTTGTCTTCAGGTACAGTATTCAGGCAGAAGGTAAAGCCATGTTTCCCTCTTTGGTATCACTGATACTATCAATTCATGCACCAAAACTATGTCAAAGTTTCTTCATGTTGTACTTTTTTTGATGGTTTTGATGACAGTAAATGTTCAATTCATCTGAAGATAAGGATTACATTTTTGTGGCAAGTGATCAATCCCTCATAAGCTTCACAACACAACAATAAACCGCTGCATGTAGAGCACACAGCCAGGCTGCAATGACCTCAAGAGAGGGACTGTGATGTGTGATAACAACACAGAATAATTGTGTTTGGTCGGTGCCAGTCGTTGAGCGGTTCCAGTAGTCTCTGTGTAACACTGCTCAATATGCAATAAACATAAAAAATGCTACGTTCAAAGATATCAATAAAAAAACATGTTTTTGTGGGTGGTATGTTCTAAAAGGTTTATAAGCAAGGTTATTTTCATTTGTAGCTCAATCTGAGTCACTTATGTAACAGGTCTCCAAAGACTAGAGCTATATAGGACAAAACTATCCAAGCCTTTAAGGGTATACATTTTTAAGCATTGAATTCCGGCTCAGAATATGAGCTACCATGTCATTATCTGCCTGTTATAAACCTTATTAGCCAGATACAGTACCGCTGACTCCCTTTTTTATCCTTGAGTGAGTAAACTGCTGTAAACACTACCATTTTTTCTAAAATTATATTTATATAATTTGACTGTATATCCATCATCTGAAGTGAGACAAGGTTTCAAATCACTGCCAGAGAATTATTCCTCCTTTAAGGTCTTAATAATCACCCTCTGGAGCCCTGACCTGACAGAACATGATATAGACGGGAAGACAATTGGTTTTCAATACACCTATGGGGAGTTGTTCATTGTTAATCATAGCAGTGTGAGCACATCCTCAGGGACTGTTACTGAGTCCATGTGGATAAGGGCATTGTTTGATCTCTAAATGGCCTAATTTGGAAACAGGTGGAGGTAAAAATGACTGACATTTGCTATTATTTGATCCGTAATATATAAACATCAATAAAAGAGAGGTCAAGAGAATTTTTGCATTCTTTTAGCACTTCACCTAGCTGTTTTCCTCTGACCCGATGAAGCGGAAGCACTGATGCATCTCCTTAAATATCAACGGTGTCAGCTCCACTTTCATGGAAACATGGTTATCAGCCATCCCTGATGTTCATGTGCACAGAGGCAGAAATAAGCATCTTCTCAGAGGGAGGTGCGATGAATAGAGGCTGAGGAAGCAAATGTCGGCCTCTGTGCTGATATGGAGCTGAACACTTAATGGAATTATTGTGCTGAACGTCCTCCAAGAGCATTTCCATCCAGAGACTGAATACCCAAAAGCTATGGAAATAAGGGGGATTACACACAATGTGGTATAAAGAGTTCCCAAGTCTTTTCTACTTTCATCTCGAGCCAGTGACAGAGAGAGAGAGGGTTGAGCAAGTTGGAAGCTAAGGAGTCGATTTGTCAATTGGACCACTGAATGGACGCCTCAGCGATTGAGGAATTGTGATGATTACAGGGTTCGCTGCTGTGTGGTAATGCAATAGGCAAAGCCGTCACTGCCTGTACTGTTATCAGGCCGAGTGATTTAGACCCTGCTTTGTTAATGACGGCCATCCATTCTGTTCAAATGGCTGGGAATTTATCTAACATGGCTCTGTCACACATGAATAAACAGGAAAGCACACACACACATCCGTCGAGAAAATGAACATGACTAGGGGATGTGCTGACAACGCTCCTTGAGTCTGAAAAGGCAATCCAAAATGTTGTCATCATCCTGTAGCACTGACTGATAAAAGGCAATGAGGGAAATTGACAGCAGGCTAAGGGCAGTAGTGTATGTTTTTAATCAGGCTATGTCTAAACAGCCATTGGAGCTGTCCTCCTTCTGGCAACATATCATCATTGTCAGTAGGACCTCAACGCTGATATAAGATTAAGATGAACGATGATTCGGAGCACCCAAACCTTTCCCACTTTAACACAGGCTCCATGATTAAACACACATCCATTTTTTAAACAGGCTCGCCACAAATGGATTACCTCAACCGTCAAACAGCATAAGTACTCCCTAAAGAAAGAAGGAGGGAGCAGAGTGGAGGGCGTTGGGAAAATGACATATTTGCCGCATTGCTATTCATGGTTTCTGTCCCGTCCATTAATTATGTTCCAGAGCGGTTCTCAAGAACGAGCTCGAGTAAAGAGCTTCTCCATGTTCAACAAAAAAATTAGTTCTTCTCGGGATAAAAGCGTCGACTCACCACAGTCCACAAAGTAATTAAGGCTCAGACATTAATAACTCTGGCAAGAGGGAGAAATTAAATGAAATACAGAGAGGATTTATTTCCTCATTCCGACGAATCTTATTTAAACTCTTTCACGCCGGTGTCTATTTTTAAAATTGTTTTTCGTTCTCTCTCTTTCTTACTCCTTCTCTTTCTCTGTGGAGAGGAAAAGCCCCAAACATTCCTGATCAATAATCTGCCAGCGGAAAATATAATTTATTCTTTCCTTTTCTGTTTTTTGCTTTTACTTGCAGTTCCTTCGCTATAACGATCGATGGATTTCAATTCCAGCAGCAAGGAATATTTGTCTGAGGCTGCAACACTATAATACAGTAATATTCATCTGGATAAATGGCCACAATGATGATATACAGCTCTATATGTGGTGACTCTGTGTTGGTGTACAATTAAAGAGAGGCTGCTAGTTTTCTCCTGAGGGTTACAGACCACCCCTCCTAAACATTACCTTGATATTCCAGCTAAAGCCCTTTTATTACCTCTGGTGTAATAAGTGTATATTGAAAATAATGCCGGTGGCAGTACTACTATTGTTGCTCCCAGAGAACGTGGGAGGAGGTTATTATTTTGCGGAGTAGTCAGCTTGGAGTCTTCCCATCTCAGGGTACGATTAGAATTCCTGTGCTGATGTTGGCAGTGATTAGAGGTGAGGTGAGAGGGTGGCAGGAGAAAATAGAAGGGCGGCTCAGAGAGGTAATGGGTGCTGACTTACAGCCAATGATGAGGAAACGACTACATTAGCTGACAGAAGGTCTGGGACGCAGGCCAGCTTGATCAGGTCAGGTACACACATTTGGCTTTTCTACCAACATGGAGCTGGTGCAGGTGAGACTATGGTGAGAAAGGCAGGGGGGTTTCTAAGTGTAGCTTGTAAAGGAGCTGCAGCACAGACCTCATGTTGGTTCATAGATGGTAACAAATGAACACAGACCTCCAGGTATACACGCATGTAAGCAATTTCATATTTGATGCTGTATTTTTATTCAGTAGGACATGTCATGAGCCAAACAATCTGCTTGTTTGGTCCAATTTCAAGATGTGGATATCCAACCACATGTCTTAGCGTCACTAGCAGCATGGCTATAAGGATGGCATTGTCAGGCAAATACAACTATTGTGTTTGGTGACCTTTCACTTTTCCTTTAATGTGATCAATAGGTCACATTGTTATTCAACCTTAGCTGTACTACAGTGCCATTTAGCAAATGTCAGCATGCTAACAAACTAAGATGGTGATCATGTAAACATTATGCCTGCTATATATTTGCATGTTAACGATTTAGCTCAAAGCACCACTTTGCAAATGTACAGCCTCACAGAGCCGCTAGCATGGCTGTAGACTCTTGACTCTTCTGAGGATGCTGGTGTTTAACATTTAGCTTGTGAAGTAGATGCAGCACTGATCCGTTTTAAGTGGGCAGCAGTTGTTAGACTTCCATATATAGCCTATACACACACACCTAGAAATGTCCTATTTACATTATTTTGCAACCGGTAGTATTGAAATAAGTTCTCTTCTCATACTACAGTGATTGATTTCAATCCGTATTGCACCAACTACTTTGATTCTGATGTCTTCCCCATTTTAGAAGATTTACAGTATATTCAACCCAAGTACTCAAACCTTAACATAACTGTGTGAGTGGGATAATACATTCTTGCACAATAATCCCTACCATCCATCTCTGTAAAGTATGTTGTGTGGATAATCAGCCACTCAACTGCAAAATACATTTCAAAATCCATCCTTTGAGCTTGTGTGAGGAGTGAGAGCTCTCTTCTTCATCGGCGTCAATAATTTTAAGTTCACACTGTTCTCCAGCATATAAACACACAAATACACACACACACACACACACACACACAAAACTACAACATGTGAATATCTCAAATCTACAACATTAAAGTTTCCACGCCAGAAAATAGCTTAAAGACACCTTTAGATGTGCATTATGTATAAGTTTATTGCATATCACAGTGTGCAAGATACCTATAATAAAATATTGGTCACAATCTGTACACTGTATGGTGAATTTTAGTGAATTATATAATGTGAATAGAACCACTCTCTCAAACTTTATTCTGTTCTATAACTGCATTTACAACATGTCACTCTGGCTAGTGTAATCTGTGTCAATTCATGTTGTATTCTTCTTAGTTAGTTGGTAGACGTGGGTCATAGCAGCAGTCACATTGTGCGAATTTGGGTCTTAAATTTTTGACCCTGTCCGAATTTTGCTTCAGGTCTCACATTTCGGATTGACAACCAAAGATTTTACCAAGTTTTGTATCAGATAGCCCCAGACCGCACACTCACTGAGTATGTAGAGGCCCTAACCCCTAACCCTAACCCTTCCACATAATTCAGTGAGTGTCTGTCTTTTTTTTTTTAAGGCAAACAAAGTCTTTTAGAGAAAAGCATTGCTCCACCATCTCCTCCCTCCCCGTTTTTATTGTGCAGTAGTTGCAGATTTCTAAACCTAGATGTACTATATCCCTTCCTTCACTTGTAGACGTTCAATCCCACTAAACTACAAGACACAACACAGCAGACATGATTGCAGAGCTGTCTCTTATGTGCGTGCTGCCTGGCCCTTTTTGTTCAAATGTTTTTTCCATTACGCTGCACCATCCATAGAATGTACTTTATTCTCCTTTTGTGCGAATCATGCATTGAAACTTTCCAACACATGTGCAGACACATGCAGGCGTTTTTCAGTCTATTAATCAAACAAGAAGTACTGTATAGTCACGTTGACTGCTGAACACACACAGATGCTTACCCTGACACAGCCATCATTTACTGAAGTAACACTGTGAAAGGTGCACTCCATCACTTGCTTGTAATACAGAGCACACCTACACATTATTTATCAACAACAGACATGGTTCATTTCATCAAATTTGTCCACGGGTTCATTGGTTCATAAAATTGCACTAATGATCACAGTAACCATGTTGAGAATCCGCTCAGCTCACATTTAAAGAATATTAAACACCTCTAACCTTTTCACAGCAGTGTTGTGATTAGATACTAATGTATGACTAAGTTCTTAGGTGTTTATATATTCATGTTAATGCAATCTCGAACAGTCAGGACAAGCATATCACTCAACAGTGTTCAGTGGGAAAATAACATGAATTCTCACACTTGGTAATAAAACAAATCCCCCGACCAGTGTACAGCATGTTATATATATTATTACTACTTTGGACTAATCATTTTTACACTTTTCCAAAATGTTGAACTATTCCTTTAAGGTAGGTGAAAGTTTACTTTACTTGGGCTCTAAATAATCCAATTTATAAAGTGCCACCACTTCTGTTTATTCATCGATTGTGGCTGTGAACAAATGCAATTGAAACATGCCGCCACCCCTGTATATGACTTCCATCAACAGCAGCATTTTCCTTCCGGCAGTGGCCTATTGGCATTGTGTCACCACACCACAAGCTTCCTCTGGACTGCAATTAAATAAAGCTGGGCAGAGCCG
The DNA here is from genome assembly GCF_963691925.1 of Scomber scombrus. Taxonomy (NCBI): domain Eukaryota; kingdom Metazoa; phylum Chordata; class Actinopteri; order Scombriformes; family Scombridae; genus Scomber; species Scomber scombrus. The sequence continues at coordinate 19,534,057 of NC_084988.1, read as the reverse complement.
CAAGCCTGATGAAATCATTAAATATGCTCTTCTCTAATTGCCTTTATGTCATTAGGCTTTGCCAGCTCAATGCTGCGGGCATTACAGCTGGCTAGTGTGAGTGGACGGAGGAGTGCCAGAGTTAGGTGCAGGTCTGTGAGTGCAAAATTACAATTTACACATAAATCAAACCTGCATGGCAGCTGATATTTATTCAGATAATGTACGTAATAGCTAACCCTGTGTGCGCAAGTGGGCAGCATTTGATTTGTAGTCAAAGCCATTCCAAATTCACAGGTTAAATTGTTTTTTCCTCTCCATCAGGCCATTCCCCTGATGTGTGGACTGGAGCCCATCAATAAGGAACCACCCATAAGTTCTCCATCTGAGCTAGTGGCCTTTAGACGTGGGGAAAAGGAGGCTCGTCCATCAGTGACAAATGCCTCACTGACACTTGCCACTCCTCAAGCTGGGGAAGCAGGTGGGCTGGTGTAGAGAAATGTTCACATGGCAAAACTCTTTAGGAAGTAAGACTATGGATTAAGATTTAGGGCAGTTTATTATTTATGATTCTTTATTGCATTTTACTTTTCTTACCACCTTTAAGTGTTCCTGTCTATGTCTAGAAAAATAACTTCCACCTCACAAAGTCTGCTCAGTCCAGGAAACTGCACTGGAGGGTGCTCCCAGACAGAATTACTCTGTGAAACCTTCTTTATGCTCAAATTTAATCTTTCCTTGGAATGAAATTGCATCTTTAAATTTTGTACGGTACTATAAAGTTCTTAGCAGTGTCCTAGCTACCTGAAGCTGAAAATGTCTAAGATAACTGTTGAGATCCCACAGTTGGTAATGATTGTGAACATGCATGTGTGTACATCCACAAAAATCACATCACTGATATAGTGTCACCTTATAAATTTGATATAGTTGATGCAATATTAAAATATTGCCAGAAGGAACAGAGCAAAAAATAAAACATTTGTTTTGAGTCATGTCTCTTTTCGGGTCCAATATTCACTCTTCTTCTACTTGTTTTCGTCTCCAGCGTCAGTCACTAAATGCTTCACTTATTTCACCAGCTAGCTGCTAACTTTGTCTGTCTGCAGGTTGATGCTGGGCAGGTAGAGTGTAGTGACCTGAAAACAGCTGCCAACATTGATGAGAGCTGTAAAAGTGAATAGTAAAGTTGAAGGCTGTAAGAATCAAAGCAATGAGCTGAAAGACAATAAAAAGCCTGATAAAACTGAGGAGAATTACAGAGTTGGGTGATCACTTTCCATGGTTTCATGTTCATATAGTCATATGATACACACTAACATTACAATATGGATTAGTGCAGCATCCAAATTGTACCTTACGGACCTCATTCTTTCTCCACACACACTTTACGCACCTGTCACTCAAAGCAACCTCATTTCTAACTTCCTGCTCATTCCCAAGACACACTCCCACCTGCCTTCTCCTTCTGACTCTTCTCTGCCTCTCTCTGTATTCCAGTCTTTCCCATCCCATAAATCATTTTAAGCGTGTGAGAAAGTCTCATCTGCAGCGCAGACAGATATAGTCTGCGCCGCCCCCTTCATGTAATCCCTCCAGTGAATGGAAAAGCGCTAATCCTGCTATTGTGCAGCCTGAATTGCACAGGGGATCGTCCACACTGTCACATGTTTGGTGTGCCTCTGTGTTCCTTGTCTTACAGTTTGCTTTGGGTGAATCTGTGCCATGTCAGTTATATAACTGTGTTTGCACAAAAATGCTTTAAAGCGAACACTGTCTGCTTCTGGGAAACTGAGCTGATAAAAGATCTTTATTGATCTTTATCAGACACATTAGATGATACGATTTTTTCAACTGAATGCTGGCTTTACAGATAAAAGTAGCCTCTGTTATTCACATGGATCTTCCTGGAAGTACCACAGCTTACAGATGTGCCAAACACTAGAGTTAGTGTTAGTTAATGCTAATGATAAACTTGCATGACTGATGAAGCCCCAAATGATCTGCTTGGTCTGAGGATATTTTCAAAGAAAACCAGATTCTTCAAAGAACTGCCAGTTTGTCTTTTAAGAGACTATCAGCGCTACAGAAAATGACTTGTGGTTGTTATTCCTGTACAGGAGTGGCAGTCTTTCTGTTGAGTGGGAGTCTTATGCAGGCACCCCTGGCTTGTGCTGACACATCACTTTCCAATTTATATATTTCACAGATGGTCCAACATAAGTGGGTTTTGTTTTAAATAACATATACAGAACAATTCCATTTTTTCTTCTCTCTGCTTTCAAGGACTAATTTGACATTTTGGGAAAATATGCTTATCAGCTGTCCTGCTGAGAGTTAGATACGAAGATTGATACCACTGTATGAGATGAATATGAAACTGCAGCCATTAGCTCAGCTTTTCTTTAAGGATAGAAACAGGCTTCACTAAAAGGTAATACAAATCTGTCTTACCAACATATTTTTAGTCTTAATGCTAAGTTAAGCCAACCAGCTGCTGGCTGACTGTAGGTTCATATTTACTGTACAGACATGTGGATGTTCAGAGAGAAAGACAATATTAAAAACATATTTCAAATTGTCAGGATTAAGTGTGCACACCAAAACTATGTGACCTCTGAAAGCTGAAAAGGGAACTGGAATTAAATATGGCACTTTGATTAGATCTTAAGGTCTCCTGTGTAAAGGACATATTGAAAATAATCTGTCATCTACACTCAGAGCTGCACATAAGGAACTGCAGGCTTTGTGAGCTGCATGTATAGACATCTGATTACTTATGCCATACATGTTCTCTACATTCACTGTATGCATGTTGAGCGTGTTCTGCACCGTAGTGGTATTTAGTGTAAGCTTTCTCATGTGCTAAGTGCGGTACATTGTGTGCTGCTTCGGGCTACCAGATGGAGAAAGTCCTGTACCAGTCTGCCTGCTAATGAGAGCAGAGTAGCCAGAAGACATTGGCAGATGCTACACTGGGAGGGCTATTCCAAAAAAGCACTTTTTGGGATATGCTTCATTTTAACCTTCTCTGATGGCTGGACAATACTGTTAAAATAGTAGCAAATATTTAAAAGTAATTGCAGGGATTTGTCAGTGTCATAAGCAAATGTATTGGTTGTGTTTAATTTGGCACAACTGTCAAATGTTGTAGAGGTTCATCCAGGAATGGTTTCCTGTCTCTTCCTAGAAGCATTCCAGTAATGGCCAGGAAGCAAAAATTCACAATGGCACCACCTCGGTAGATTTTGATCTGTGATGCATCACACTGTCGTGTTAAAGTGTTAATATTCAGCACACAAAACCTTTATCTCTTTACATCACGTACTGTTCTCATATCCTTGCACTATCTGCAATTTGCCGAACTGCCCTCTTACCTCCTTCAGAATGGAATCGGTGGGTTCCCCCTCCCGCCGCGGGATTAGATTTAGCCTGCCATGTCGTTCCCACTCATAAATCATTCGTTTTATCATTTCACCAGCCTCAATAAAACTCCTCTAAATGGAAATGCACCACCATCGTCGCTTGGGCTTACTTTACGAGAATAACCATATAAATCAGGATTGTTTGAGCCCCATAACCTGGCAAGTCCTGCAACCCGCAGATGATCAGAAACACACACATGCACTCAGTCTTGGGAGGAGACAGCTAGCATTCATACTCCAAACTGACTAGCTTCCCTCTGGCGTCTGTCCATACGAAAGTGAGTTACTACTACTGGGACTTCAATCATAAAGACAACACATGGCTACAGGGAAAGTCTTACAAGTCTGACACTGTTACTCTGTGTTTGTGTGTGTGTGTGTGTGTGTGTGTGTGTGTGTGTGTGTGTGTGTGTGTGTGTGTGTGTGTGTGTGTGTGTGTGTGTGTGTGTGTGTGTGTGTGTGTGTGTGTGTGTGTGTGTGTGTGTGTGTGTGTGTGTGTGTGTGTGTGTGTGTGTGTGTGTGTGGGAGAGAGAGAAAGAACAGGATGGGCTATATTTAGACCCACAATCTGGCATGAGGTGGGGCAGGGTGTGTAGTGGATGAGGGTTATATAAATGATTAATATGCTCGATTATAACATTGAAACTGTGCTATAAGTAATATTTTTCAAGGCCACTTCTCACTAACTTTTCCCCTCATTTAAATGGAGACACATCGTAGCTAATCGCTTTTTCTGAGTAACTCATCAGTTCATTCTATTAAATTGATGATTCTGTGTGGACATTTCTTTTTGTGGAATAAAAATAATCAACTACACTGTGATTTAGCAGTTCACAGTCTCTCTTCTGATATTGAAGGAATGTGACTTTCTCAGTTGATGCAGAGCGGTGTAAGAGCTGCCTCGGCAAAGAAATATATATTTTGCATAGAATGAGAGATTGCAGTGCGGCACACAGGCCTCAAAGCACAAAGGAACCAATCAGTTAAAATGAGAGCTTAATACAGTGCTGGCATATGAGAAGATAGACCTCCCAAAAGGGAGAAATAATTCACTGCTTGACCATTTATCACAGAGCTGAATGTTAAAGTGGTCAGAGTGCCTCACCCACTAAGTCCCGTCCTCTGAGTGTGCTCAATATGGAACAACTTTCCTAAGGCACAGAGTCTCTTTAATAGTACAAAGCACCTATGCTCATAGTTCTCCCTTGTTTCCCTCCTTCCTCTCTCATCTCGCTGCCCTCCATCCTCTAGTTCGTTAAGCACCTGGTGTTGATGAAATGGTCGATCTGGGCTGAGACACGGCCTGGCCCAAAACCGGATGCCGCCAGAGGGGGTCGATGCTTTCGGAGGCTGATTAGGCTAAGAAGGTGAAGGTGGCATCTCCAAGGACCTCAGAGAAGGATGTTCTTCATTAGGACAATTAAAGCAGATGGTGAGGCCGAGCAATGGACAGCCAAAAACCGGGGTCTTTGAGGTGACCGTTCCAAAGCAGCCCAAATCTCCACTTTGTTAGTGCTTTTTATTTTTGGATGTGTGTGTGTGTGTGTGTGTGTGTGTGTGTGTGTGTGTGTGTGTGTGTGTGTGTGTGTGTGTGTGTGTGTGTGTGTGTGTGTGTGTGTGTGTGTGTGTGTGTGTGTGTGTGGTTTTAGTGGTGGAGGAGGTGCTTGTTTCTCTTTTTGTCAAGATTACAAGGGAACGTTTGTTTCTCCTGATGTAGCACACAGTTGGAACGCATATCAAGATCACACTTGAGCTTTTGATTTTTTTCTTGATGGATGGATTTCATGCACAGATGAATCACTTTAGATCAAATAGGAAAAAAAACAACCTCAAACTAATGCAGCTCTGATAAAGCTGTCAGAAAACAGGGAGGACCACCTGACATCAAAAGAGAAGCCCCTTCATATTGACAGACACCCTCATTAAACTCAGCCACATGACACCACCGTCCCATTGATGTTCGGCTTTCCGGTGTTCCCCTTTGTTTTAATGACAACAAAGACAAACAAACCCAGTGTATCAAAAGTGGCAAAGCAGCACTCGTGATGCCACGCCGGAGATCATATCCTGGTTAGGATCTCTTTTCCTGTCCCAGAGAATTAACGAAGGCTTCTCGGATGTGGTCTCCCCTCGGTCAATTACAGTAGTGGTGCTCTCACTGGCCAGCAGCGCTCTCTCTTTCAGCTCAAGAGCCAGTGAAAGGACGTCACACAGGGCTAACCTCATTCGACTGCCAAATTCCACTTTGTGATTGAGTTCCTCATGATTCACACGCTAGTCAGAGTGCAGTACAGTATATATTAACAGTGGCGTTAACAGGTTGACAGCCCGGCACACTATTTAAGCAAATGTGCCTTTTTAGCCCTCCTGAGTGGGTTCAAATGAATAAAAGACTGATCGCCTGCCAGATGGACGTCATAGTCACACTATACGTTGTTTATGGCTCTTATTAGAAGGAGATGTACTTTTGATGGTAAAGAATAGCTCTTGTTATCCATCAACGGCTAATGAGTAGTTTATTGAGCTTGGACACATTAAATAAGAAGTACTTCATCTCTGCTCTCATCAATCGCTTCAGACTGAGATACTTCACTTTCTCTAATTGCTTCAGCACTTTATATATTTACATATTTCTGAAGGGCATTTCTTCATCTAATGGAGAGAGCGTGAAGCAATGTATGTTTATGGCACCAACAGGGTTTAAGTATATTGGTGCTGTAGGTCATTAGATTAAAGACCTGTTCCCAAAGAGAAACTCTAATCAGTGAAATATGTTTTGGGGTGAACTGTGAGTTATAATTTAAACGATTGCAGATAAATGGGAGTTTTTTTACTCTTTTCTTGAGTTCTCTCTCCTCAGCGAGGTTTAGCTACGTGTGGCGTTTCTCTGTGTGGAGCGGACGGGTACACAACAGCTGCTGCTGGACCTAAATATCACACCATGCGTCACACAGAGCTCGGCCTGTGAATAGTCGTGCAGGTTGGAGGTGGTGCTAAAGCTGGCTTCTTGCGGGCTCTCTGCACCCCATATGCTTTATGTTTTTACTCCATTTTTAGTTTGACAAATGTTGACAAATGTAAACCTTGTAAACATGTTTACAAGTTGAAAACGCATCACATGATATATCCACATATGCATGTACTTATATATACAGTCACGCAAACAACATAATGCATCATTGCACATATATTGTATGTGTAAATACATTTCTTCATATGTTGTATATACTCAAATATTTTTAATATTAAAAATATTAATATTTTATTTTTCATTTTTCATTTTAATGTTCTCTATTTTTTAGAATATCTCAACATCTGTTTTATGGATTCAAACTAAATGTGGGACAGATGTGCATGGTCCCCAGAGGATGACTCATAATGAATTTTGTGATTCCCTGACTTTTCTTTAAGCGCCACCATGAGATTAACATTTTGAGTAACATTTCAACAGCTATTGGATGGGTAATCATGGAATTTGGTACACTCATTCACGTCCAACTCAGGATGATGATTGTGATCTTGTAATCAACTTTGGTGATCCCTTTTCATCAGGTCAAAAATGTAATATGCCCAATGGTTTGGTTATATAAAGGCACCAGAAACAGTCAAACTTGGTCCTTTTTACTCCAAGAAAACACATTTTGGATCAAGGTGCTCCTCAAACTCATCGATGCACATCTGGTAAATGTTGTGACATTTTTCATCTGATATGAAGTGACTGCAGGTGGGAGCTGCATCATTTCTCTCACACTACCCTGAGTAAACTGAGCTGACTTACTGACTCCATTTAAGCTTGTTTAAACACTTTGATAAACTTGGATGTGATTGCTCAGTAGTGATCAAAAACCAACTCTGTGTCTTCATAATTTCTCATTCTTGCCATTTGTAGTTTTTCATTTGTTCCCAACCAAACATCCTCCTCTTCCTCCTACTCTCGTCTCCTTTTTCTTATCCTTTCCTCTTAAACATGATGCATGACGTCATGTGTTTACATGTATGTCACACACACACATACTTTACGGATAGGCTGCACGGTGCAAAATTCACTTCCACTGACCCTGCCGCTCAGCCTAATCTTACACATCCCTCTCTACCCTCTTGTCTTTCATCCCTCGCTCCGTGGCCGCTATCATCAGTATGTGTCACCTCAAGAACAATTCCCATCCTCTCATTTTTCACTGTCGCCCACCGTCTGTGTGCATCCATCACTGTCTGTGGCCCATTCGTCTGTCTCTGAATGCACTGCTCTCCTCTTTTTTTTGGGGGGGGCGAATCAAAATGTGTGTGTTTGCTGCATTGTCCACTGAAACTCTTTCACTTCTTTGTTCTCCGGCCAAGCAAAAAAAAAAAAGAGCAGTTAATGCTTCAATTCTTTCTGCCTCTCTCCATTTCTATGCACACATCACACAGTTTCAAATATAAAGAGTTTATTGTGTGTGTGTGTGTGTGTGTGTGTGTGTGTGTGTGTGTGTGTGTGTGTGTGTGTGTGTGTGTGTGTGTGTGTGTGTGTGTGTGTGTGTGTGTGTGTGTGTGTGTGTGTGTGTGTGTGTGCGCGCGCGCATGGCATAACATCAGAGACAAGAGGCTGGAGCAGTGCTCTGTGGCTGTATCAGTGTGCAGCAGGCAGGTCTTTGTCAGCCCCATGCTGAATAATGTCTAATAGGAATAACCTGGGAGACACAAAGACAATGAGGGAGAAAGAAAAGGATAGAGAGAGACGGACAGTGGGTAGGAGAGATACAAAGTGAGGATGATTTGGGTTTACAGTGCAGCAGGAGAAAGTGTTTACATATTTGGCCTCATGGTGAACTAGCACAACATAATTACATGTTGTTGTTGTTTTTACATAAGCAGCAGGTGTTTATCATTGAATATGAATAGAATCTATTTTGAGATTGTGTTGAAAATGCAGGAAAAAACCCAATAATCATAAAGAAAAAGATGAAAAACAGGGTAGTGAGGAGAAAGTGAAAAATGTAACACCATAATGATTAATTCTGATTGTATATGAATGATTGACCCTGGAAGTATTTCCTGTTAATTAACATTAACACGAGGACGACCATTAGTCACTATGATGAATGGCGACATCTTTTTGCTGACCTAAGAGCTTTGAGACAGAAATGATGGTCAGATCATTTTTTATCTCTTTCCTTTGCATTGTCAGATCATTTTACACTGGCAGGGAAACAAGTCATATCTTAAAAGTGACTCTTTGTCTAAAGGTTCATTATCAGTGTACCAAAGTCAGCTGGCAGTCTTAATGATGATCTCACTGTTTCTCAGCAAGCAGTTAATGTGGGAGGAGGCTCTGCTCAGTGGTAACCTAAAACTTATTATGGTGATGATGGTGGGCATGATAACAATTCATAGCAACACAGGAAATATTTGAAGCCTATATCAGAAACATATCTGCAGAAACAGACAGAACGAGTGACAGTAATGCTTTACAATGCAAACTAGTCTATGGAGTTAAAGAATATGGTGATATTCTTTTTTGTCAGTAAGCAGGACTATAGACTGTATATAAAGATGGATGTAGAGAGGTGTGACGTCACCCACTAGTCTGCAGCTTTGGTTGCAGTTAATGGTCAGCGCCAACTTTTCCATTTGGAGTCAGAACTTTAAGGGGTGTGGGGTGTTGCGGAGTGGTGTACACTTGAGCTTATGTCAGCTACTTTCATTAAATTGTGCAAACAGGGCAGGCATCATAATCAAGTAACATTAAAATTACCAAAATATTGCGACAATAGTGAAAAGCAATGGAAAATAGCAGGTGAGCCATCTGTCAATCAACAACCACATGAGAGACATCAAAGCTACTATAAATCTTCAAATCTTGTTAACTGAGCAGTAATTCCCCAAGTGATCAATAGAGGGCCAAGATTTTGTGATTGTGACAATGTTGACTCTTTGAAAAAGAGTTAAATTAGTGTTTCTAGAGAGAAATTGACGCTTTTCTAATGGGAGTCAATTGAAGCCTAGTGAAGTCTAGTGGCTGTCGTTTGCATTATACTTCTGCTATTTCTGCTCTGGCCTCAGCCTCATAACCTGACACGCCAGGCAGTTTGTTACACAGAAACCATCTGAAAAGTCATCCATGGAAACTGTTTGGAAAAGAGCAGGCACTTTCCAAAAATACTTGGCAGGTTATTGGATGAACCATCGGTCTATCACTGTGTTACTTTGCGAGGCAGCTGGATTCGTGACACTTATTGGTGCAAACCACCAGTGGTTCAGACACGAGATCCTGTGATCCTGTGATGTCGACTGCCTCAGGCGATGGTGGTTGGCGCTTGATCAGGACACAGAGGACTAAGCTACATCAGGTAAAGAGAATACTTGTTAGTGTTACTTGTTGGTTTGGTTTTGATCACTGGATTTGTTTACAAAGCTAAACATACAATATCTCCACATGTATCATTTATTCAGTCTCATAAAGGCAGTATTTATTGCAGGGCTATTAAATTGGATTGCACTATATCATACGTTTGTTCATGTTTTCTTTTTGTGTTTATTTTTTCCCTTTTTGTCCATCTCTGCATGCAGTCTAAAGAACAGCAGCTGTTGACATCTTCCCACTCTATTTCAACATGTTTTCAAAACTGCAGCAGGACACCCTTTCAAAAATCTGCCCATCAAAATATTCTCAGGGATATTTTCCCTCAAGATTCTCTCCAAAACCAGCCTTTGTTGCCAAAACACTCTCATATGAATAGCTCAGACTACTACTACTAGTACTACTGTGTGTTTGCGGCCAAGTTCAATAAAAGGATGAACAACAGGGTGTTAAATAGTGCAGGTGTGTGTGAAAGTGACCTGTTACATCAGAGGCTGCACTGAGGAGGCGTTCACAGGCAGAGAGCCTTTCGATTAGAGGCCAGCGTTCAACTCGTACTTTGAAGTGAGCATTGGTGCTTTGCCCGCTGTAGCTCCTCAGTGGGCTGGCTTCCTCGAATACCTAAACATCTTTTTCTCTCTGTCACACACACACACACACACACACACACACACACACACACACACAATCACAAACACATGACGCACACCAGGTTTATGCAACTGGAACCAACAGAAAGGAATAGACGATGAAAGACAGAGGCAGTAATATCAAGAGACAAATCATGTTCAATCACTGTGAAGAAGTCATCCAAGACATGTCATCTGACACGAGTTTCATTTCAGATTCGAACAGTACGCCATGGCTCGGCTGTTTGGTTGATTTCACACAGGCTCAAAGTCCTGATGTTAAAGTCGTTGGCACAAATCTGATTATTTTCATGTTTGTGCCTTAACAGGGTGAGCCCACACAGGATCAGATTTGTCCATGGTTAGACAGCTGTGAAAAGATCAGCGTCACTAAGCCTTGTAAGTCAGGTTGCCTCTGCTGTGCGTTAACAGTTGTAGACAAACATAAAAAACATATGATCCAAGCAGCCCGACTAACGCCATCACACGTGTTTCTCCGGCCTGTCGATGGGCGATGTGAATCCGCAGCCTCCTCGCCTCGAAGGAAAATCTCTCCTTGGATATTGACAGTGGTGCTTAGTGGTCCATTTAATTGAGAGAGGCACTGAGTGACAGGTGAAAAGGATGATGGGGAGGCTGCTACTAGAGAGGTGGATGTGGGGGGATCCTGCTCTGCGTAGATGCACTCAATTTACTGACCTGCCACAGCCACAACACAGAGAGAGAGAGAGAGAGAGAGAGAGAGAGAGAGAGAGAGAGAGAGAGAGAGAGAGAGAGAGGGTGGAGAAGAAATGGCAAACTGATAGAGGCTGATGCTTCGTTTCCGAGTGGAGTTCTTATTCGAGCCGCATGTGTGTGTGTGTCTGTCATACAAAGGATGTTGCATTTCAGTGTCTTTAATATCTTAAATGTGAAATTCACATGGTGAATTGCAAGGAAATGAGTATTAAAATGTAATAACTGCCACTGAAGTTTGAGCTCATAATGACTTTAAGCCCCATGAATGATGTTAAACCCACATTTTACATCCCAGTGTGTTAAATATCTAGAAGTTTGTGTGTGTGTGTGTGTGTGTGTGTGTGTGTGTGTGTGTGTGTGTGTGTGTGTGTGTGTGTGTGTGTGTGTGTGTGTGTGTGTGTGTGTGTGTGTGTGTGTGTGTGTGTGTGTGTGTGTGTGTGTGTGTGTGTGTGTGTGTGCGTGCGTGTGTGTGTGTACATGCATCTAAAAACAACATCCATTTGAGCAGGAAAACAAGCAATACACTAACAATGACAGAGCTGGGAAGTGGGATGACTTCAGTACAAGACATTTGTATATTGTCATTGTTTGTGTGTGTGTGTGTGTGTGTGTGTGTGTGTGTGTGTGTGTGTGTGTGTGTGTGTTTGTTTGTGTGTGGAGGCTAAACAATGCTTCCGCTCTGTGTATTAAGGTCCAAGATGGAAAAGAAGATGAGATGTAGTGAAAAAGCCGACAGTGGCGAGGGGCGAAGCACGTCACAGCTGTAGCAGGATCCTTACAGCAATCTTAGAACAATATGGTACAGAGAACAAGACACACACACACACACACACACACACACACACACACACACACACACACACACACACACACACACACACAAAGGGCAGTGTTGCTTTGAGTTTTTTTAGGGGAGAGGGGGCACATCAGCTAAGCAGGACGACGCGCGCTTTGGAGAGTGGCACTACATAGTACAGCAGCCGATCCACCCTTTCAGGAGGCAAATGTGCGCTGTAGTGTGTCAGTAATTGTGTTCCTCAACAGTCCGCCCACACAAGCTCAGTGTGACTGCTTACAGTGCAGCATGGAGAGTGTATTTCAATTCTGCTGCTATAATTTGTGTTTATTCCTCCTGTGTTGGCCCCCTCCAGTCCTTTCTAATGTGTGTGCTTCACAGAGCTGTCTGGGACTTTTCCCTTCACAAATCAGTAATAATAACATAATAATCAATAAGATAATTGTGGAGGTTTAACATGGCGACATCTGATATGGCCAAATTTTCAACTTGCAATTTCCAATGTGAGTTAACTTCCTCTCATTTATAATTTTGACACATTTCTTTAATCAAAACAAACAACACACTTGCAACCCAGATCTAGCAGGACGGACAAGTTTATCTTTAAATTGTGAGCGATACTTAATTGTGAAATGTGTTGCTGCTATTATTTAAACCACATCTGAGATAAAACTGAAAGTGAGCATGCCCAAAACATCAGTAATCAAATCAAAGCTTAACCAGGCAGTTTGTGACTGAGTTGAATGATTACAAAGAACAATAAATCAAAAAATATATATTGTATGAGTATGTGACAAATAAAAGCCTGTGAATCTATCCTTTGCATGTCATATTGTGGCAGCTGGGTGGGAACATTGTGTCAGCTGGTTCAGAGTAAAGGTGTCAGTATTCTCCAAATTAACTAGTTTGTACAAAGTGTACCCTGAAGGCAAGTGAGACTAAAGGCAAAAAAAAATGTTTTAGCTGCTCCAAACAACCGCACTGGAAGGTGAAAATCCTGCTGTCATAGAGAGGAAATAATCATTCAAATGGGGTCCGCATACTTTTAGTCTTTTTTCGGTTCAGTCGGTCGTTCACATGAACAGTTACAGAAGTAGTTGTGTGAAAAATGGGGGGGGAAAAGCCTAAGTAAAGTTCAAATCCTGATTACTTTCACACCTCTGTACACCTGGCTGCTGCATGAAGAGGGTGTACGTGCTGGATTATCAGGTTCAGAACGTTAAGGCGAAGTGAGGCTCAAAACCATGTCGCCAGATTGCGTCAGAAGACAAATGGCCACACTCAAAGACGGGGTGATCGATCAAATGTGGGGATAAAGGTGTACATTTTTAGATGATTTTTTGGAGCTTCCCCAATTCTGACATCAGAAAGGTGTGGAGAGGAGGGCATCACTGAAGATGTCAAAGAAGGACCTCGGTTTAAGCTGACTAATGTTCAAGTTCTCTAGGGAAAAAAATTACATTACATTAGTGTATGTGTGTGTGTGTGTGTGTGTGTGTGTGTGTGTGTGTGTGTGTGTGTGTGTGTGTGTGTGTGTGTGTGTGTGTGTGTGTGTTTGTGTGTGTTTGTGTGTGTGTGTGAGGTATGGGCGGTCAGTGATGTCAGTGGATGTGACAGTACCATCAGTGCCAAAGGAGGATATGATAACCTCTCTCCTGTCACAAGGCAGTGATATGCTTGTCAAATCTGCACCTTTATCATGTCTTCCTCTTTTTTTGTACGCACACACACACCCACACACACACACACACACACACACACACACTGTCACACACACACACATATATACACAAATAGCACCTCTTGATAAAGGACATCCCAGTCCTGTCCGCCAAATTCCTCATGCCATGTCCAACAACGCAGTCACAACCACCACCTCCACCACTTTCACCACTCCTCCACATTTATGAATATTCATCAAATCAGCAGAAGGTGATGTCAGCCTTATTTTTCCTTTTCTTTTTTTCTTTTCAGCCGCCGCAGTAGTTTTCCTGAGTGCTTTTTTGGAGCACGGGAACTTCAATGACATTGCAGATCAAGAGTCGGAGTGGCAGAAACCAGATGCAGAAGCAGCTTAGGGGATTTCTCTCAATCAATCCTTGCTGTTTCATCTCAGATGATCTGTGCTCACTTTCCGCTTTCAGAAGTGCTGGATTTCGGCGCTGCTTTGATGAACACTGGTGGGGAGGAATTTGCAAATGCCAATTTTTGTTTCGATGTTAGATCTTCAACATCGCAGAGCAAAAGCAGAACATCGTTTGCCCGACTGAGTAGCCCAGAAAGTGAATGACTTTACTTATTAGGCTATGAATCAGAGAGTTCAGCACACACTCACCCAAAGAGAATTATCTAAGCTGGTCTTTTTTTTCTGCCTTTCTAACGATCATTTAAGGGAACGTCCATCACTTTAATTTGAGTGCACTGTAAAGCACTTCTGAGAGCTGTAAAAATAAAAAAAATCATTTTCAAAATTAAAGGTGACTAAAACCATCTCTGCATATGAAGACCATTTTCACTCATCTGGGCTTATGGTGCGGTTCAAATCAATGAGCGTGAATGGCTTGTTTATTTTCCACTTTCTACTACACAACAGGCATTTCCTTCATTTCACAAAGTAAACATTAACTCTTCCCCATTGAAATTAAGATTAAAGTCTTGATTAATAGGTGCCACAGCAGGCGTCAGCAAGCTTTATTCCAATGAGGCCTGCAACAGCCTCATAAAAAAAAAAAACACAGCGCTGCAATTGTGCTCTGTGATGCAAAACATGACCAACTAAATTAACTTCTTTAACCAAGTGAAAGAAATGTTCCCCCTCCAACTGTAACTATTCCACCAAAGCAAATCTATCAGCTCAGGCTAACCTGAGAGCAGGCGCCTGTTATGCTCATTTCAACACAAATGGCCTTCACTATAGTTTTATTGTCCTCTTTGCAGAAACGCTCACACTTGGGTTAGTTAAAGGCAGAAGTGCTGACCGTGGTGCTGAATCCAATCGCTGTCTCATTCATGGGTTGAATCATGGCAGTCATTATTCGGGTGGACGACCTGATTGCCTGCATGAACAGGCTGAACAGCCCTGACCCAGAGACCTGCTCTAAATCTTGCAGTCTCATAGAGCCAAATGCTTTAAGGCAGCAAGATAGTATCAGAAAGCCATTTTAATAAGGTTACAAAACAAAAAGTGAAGATAATGTTGAAATGAATAGATGAAACAAAGCCAAAAGTCAAACAATGTGGAAAGAGAGAATTAAGAAAGGGGGAGAAACCTGAGCCAAAAACTAAAACCAAAAAAAAGTCTGTTGTGGTCAAAGATAGAGTGGGAAGAGACTGAATGTCATTAATGAGCCTGTAATTCATCAAACTACAGAGGATGCAGAGGTTGAGACAGAGGGAGGGCGGAGGCAGAGATGGCAGCAGGGACAGAAGGAGGGAGGGAGGAAGCAGGTGACTCTAATTGTTTTCCTGACCCGACTTCTTTTATCTGTCCTAGAGTGAGCTGGATATGGTCTCCTTGTTTGAGAGAGGAGTCAGGTCTGCCTGCTGCCATCTGATTTACACTCCTCTTGCTTCACCCTCATCCAGTCGCAGCAGCTGGTGCAGGAAGGCTGCACACACACACAGTTACACATATATACAATAAATAAATAAACGGTGGAAAGAAGTGCATGGACACTTTCAGAGGTCACAACTGACAATGTTTTCATGGTAGGGCAAATATGATCTGTTGGGATCACAGATACAGAATATTAGTATCCGTCTTCACGTTGGCAGATATGAAGTCTAGTAATTTGTAAAAGTAACAGCAATATTTCAATAAATCTGTCTTTGTTTTATATTTTATTTTTTTAAAGAAATGAATACATCTTTATATGAAATATGTACATACATAAATAGGTTGTCATTATTTTCATTTTCAGTAATGGATTCAGAGATGGGTCAGGCTCTAATCACAATAACTTTATCACAATCTATCACTGTTTCTACATCAAACTTTCTGTATTTAAACAGCACATGCAGTCTAACAATAATAATGGTTGCAGTATTCTTTAAACAATAGGTTACACAGAATTAAACTAAAGCTGGCTTCTCATTTCTAGCTGACAGCTGTCAATTTTGTTGGCTATATGATTCCTGTTCCTTGTAGATGTTTTCAGCTGTAGCTAGTTAACGTTAGCTAATTATCCGTGTGAGTTAGAGACCAAAATTCTGTCTTCAGCTTAGCTTTTGTTTAATGTTGGTACAGTTAACACACATTTTTGTTTCTGTATTTTTGGTTTTGGATAGGCAACTGTCTACAAACTCTGTAAGTATTTTTTGGACACTAGAGGGCAGCAGAAACAACTTGTAAACAAAATACTGACACAGTATCACCTTTTAAGTTGATATGGAGAAACATCATTCATTTGGTGACGGTTTCTGCCCACTTGAAGAGTCTAAATACAATATTCACTCTCTTTTTAGCTCTGTTTTTGCTCTCTATCAACTACTGAGGAAAATATCTGGCTTTTTAGCTGCTAAATAGTCCATAGTGTTAGCTAACTTTGTCTGCCATTTGGTGCTGAACAGGTAGTGTACAGTGGGATTTTAGTGGTGTTTTTGCTAAAAGGAGATGCCTGCTGCCAGAAACAATGCTATTACAGCGGTGAGCAGGAACAAAAACAGTAAAGTTGGGGCTAGACAGCAAAACAATGAACTGAAAATCTTTAGCTCCGTAAAGCTGAGGGGAGCTGCAGAGTTGCTGATAATTCTCTGTAAGTTCATCACTATAAGCTACAACTCTCAAATTACACACTGTGATTTCATGCATTGTTACAATAAAATGTTGTTACAGTGTAATATTGATAATAGCCACTTTAAATTCAGAGCATCACTCCTACTTCACGCACACCAGTTCAACAAGTGGAGCACACTGACAGTGATTTCTGCTACTGTTAAAATTAATTTAGTTTAATTTTCGGTCAGTTTAAAATCTTCATCTTCCGTGTCCTGCCATGAGAAGCTTTGAGTCAGTTAGCTGCTGCCAGTTCACATTTTCCCCAATTCCAGACAGGAGCGTGTCTTCGCACAAAGCTACAAATAAACTCTGAATCCGTGGAGCTGTAATGGGATTATGAGCACGAACTCAATCATCCAGGAGCTCCAGTTGCTCCACATGTGAGCTGAACCAACACGTTCACTTCCCCTAAAGTGTCAATAGTGGCTGCCAATCAAAAAATGTGACTATGAAATTAAGACTAAAGGATAGAGGAGAAAGTAGAGAAGTTTCTTGAACGTATTCCATGTACATACTCCTCTTCTTGTCTGTTCTCTTCCAGGTTTAATCACACCTTCTCCTGCTGTCACAGCTCAGTATTTCTTGTATCTCCTCTCCCTGGGCCAGAGTCCCAATCCTATCAAGCTGAAACAGGAACAAAGACCGCTGTCCCTGGCTTCATAACCCCCCCCCCCCCCTCCCTTCCCTGCTTTCACCCCACACCAATCTCTAAAAAATCCCTTCTTGGTCCTGGTCCTCACCTCTGTGCGACCTGCTGGAGCTCATAATCCAAACTCATTTTGAAGGCAGAAAAGTCCCAGTAAGCCTCAATGTCGCATCAGGAAATATTGGTGCGTGTAAAATATTCATGCCAGGGTGTCCCAGTTGCTGTTTCCAACTGTTTAAAAACTGCTAAATCAGGTTGCGGATTTTAGCAACTGTTTTGGGGTCTTGACTTTTTTATAATCCTTCATGGCTGTGGTGCTTGGTCAGATACAGTTTTTACTTTGTGACTAAAACTGATAATGGCCGCAGCTTTATGCCTCGGTATTTCCAAATTGAATGCATAACAAAATGTCTGAATTGTCTCAGTCAACCATGGACTAATGCCCCCAGGGTGCAATATACACAGGATTTTGTATTTTATATAATGTTAAAATGGACCATAATTGAGATTCAGGATTGAGGCAATTTGCTGACCTTTGAGAAACCACCTCATAATTTTACATTTTCTGCCACTAATCCAGGTACAGGTTGTAGTAGCAGCAGACTAAGCAAGATAACCCAGATGTTTTTCTTCCCAGCCACATCCTCCAGCCCCTTTCAGACTATTCCGACAGCGTTCCCAAGCCGAATGGGAACACTTCAGGATGTACAATTTTAGATTCAATCCATAAATGCATTTTCAGTATTTATCATCACAGGCTGGACTTAATTTCTCAAAGTTCAGCTGTCAGTCAAAAAGTGACTCCTCGGCTATGATGTCTTCTCTCTGGCTTTTCTAGTCCTGAGGTTTGAATTTTTAGTGTTGTCATTTTTATCTTGGTCTGCCTGGCTGTGTGGGCTGAACTATAAACTGTAGTTTATTTTTTATCCAAACAAAATGAAAATGGAAAATGCTTCACTCTCTGTGTTGGCTGCAGCCTGTCTACCATACACTGAGGTCATGTCTTGTGTATTTATTTATGTGGGAGAGGAGGTTTGCCTGTTTTAGCAACATGGTGGGAGTTTACATTGTACTGTACAATTAAAAACATACACATGTAGGGTTGGTAATTGCACTCCATGTGCTATTAGTGAACTGAGCTTACACCCCTCCACACTCCAGCCCCCTACTGCCGCCACAACTATTTTACCTCAAGTACAATTATAATACACTAATGTGCAATAATTGCATAAGCACTTTAAATTATTTTATATTCTATATTATATCATATTTTTATAGTTATTAACTCATTCAACCTACAGTTTCTTTTAATGTGTGTGCATGCAAGTGAATGGGGTACAGTTTTCCTTTTTTAAAGAGAAACAGCAAATGTCATTGTATGTTAACATGCACACAATAAGGCATTCTATTCTATTCTATTCTTTTCTATTAAATTCTTTTCTTTTCTATTCTATTCTTTTTTGTCTGTACTGGACTGTTTTCTCTCCCCTGGCATTTTTTACTTAGAGTTGAACATTCATTCAATAAGTTGTATTGGAGCTGCCAATAAAAGACAAAGCTGTCCATGCTAATGAGCTTGCTAACTGATCATATAGTTAGTTATTCAAAAAATGTATTTGTGCTTCTGTCTCATAATTATCTGCATAGTATGTCTCTTTTGTGGCCCTGTTTATCTGGCAGGTTAAAGTGAACTTGGCTAAGAAGCTTTGATGGCTTCCTCAAAGGTCAACACTGCGTAGACAGCTTGCTATCGGTCAATGGCACAAATTTGTGAATCAAAGTTCACCAATGATGAACTCCATATCAAAATTGACTTTGTCCCTTTGAGCAATCAATACAGATGATGGATTTTATCAACTTAAATGATGTTGTTTTAAATGCAGGTGTGAGCAGGCCTGAAGGGGTTCAGTGGGTGACTCATGATCACAGCATTTCAAAATCACCAGGTGTTTTATGTTTTCCCTATCGTGTTACGTCACTGGCGTGTTGCTAACAATACAGCAAAACAGACAGTGGCACTGAAATGTCATGTTGATAATGTAGGAGATTTTACAGTTTGTGTGCTGCTTGATCCAAACCTTTAATGACAATCGGTCACTATATCGCTGAGGAAAAATACAATGTCACCAAATCCGTTCACACCCTGGCTGTGCTTTAGCTTTCAGTGTAACTCAGCGTGTCGCTAACCTATCAGGTGTGACCCACAGTGAACCTCACAGTTAGAGCTTCCTAAAGTCAGTGTTAGCAGAAGGGACACTTCAAAGAGCTGGATAAGCTGAGCGTAACCTCTATAACTTTAGACTCATGTTCCACTTCATGAACCCCTGCTCCCCCTTTTGAAAAGTGATTACAGGGACCATACAAATCCTTTTCCCCTGCCAAACACAAACACTGCCACGTGCACTGATGCACATGCACACGCACACACACACACACACACACGCACACAGAGATAAACAACTTCTCCCTCTACCGGGTTACAGCTCACAGGAACACAGATGAACTGGAATGTCCATAAAGACGTCAGATTTATTGCTGATTTTCTGCTTGATCTGCGTTTAATGTCGACTGTAAGGTATCAGTGAGGCCAATTTCCAGAAACAAATTACTCGCTTGGGCTGAGTCCTTTATGTGTTTGCTGAGTGCTGAATTTAAAGACCATTAACATTCTGTGGGCCCGGGACTTTGAGAGAGCTCTAAGAGTTCCCCACCGGTGTGGATACTGTTGACACTTCAGTGGGCAGTCTTCGTGCTGGCCGGGCTTAAAATTAATCAAGTAAATTTGCCGTAGCTGTGTTTGCTTTTCTATTCCGCAGCCCCTTCTCTCTGATTATCAGTCAGGAAATCATATCGCTGTAGACCACATGCATTTCTGATTGGTGCACAAGCAGCCACTTCCAACAGCAAAACCAGGATAAGAGTGTTTTCATAGTTTGTATTTAGACAGTTAAGAACTTACAGGTTTAAATGTAGGTTTTGATCTTAAAACTGTTGTGTTTATAGTTAAAATGAGCACAATTTCTATTGATTCTTACTGTCAGATTTTAAAATAGCTGTTTTTGACTTGCCTCTCCTAGAAGTGAGTATATGTTGGTGCATCCCTGTTTTTTTCTTTCTTTTCTTTTTTTATTACCTTGATTTAGATATTAACACTGTGTGCACTCATGCTTTTATACTTGCATGTATTTGGGCATGTAACATATTATCTTTTTATCATTTTCCCCCCTATTTCTATTGTAATTGTTTTCTTTATGGATAATTTAATTGATTCCTGCACTACATTTTCATAAATCTTTCTGATGTATTTTCTGATCAAATATATGTATATGTGTTGTGCTTTTTTCTCTTTTTTTATGGAGCATCGGTGTTATCTATCTATGTTCAAGTTCTCTAGGGAAAAAAATTACATTACATTAGTGTATGTGTGTGTGTGTGTGTGTGTGTGTGTGTGTGTGTGTGTGTGTGTGTGTGTGTGTGTGTGTGTGTGTGTGTGTGTGTGTGTGTGTGTGTGTGTGTGTGTGTGTGTTTGTGTGTGTGTGTTTGTGTTAATGTTAATGTTCTGGGGAAGGTGCTTTATATGCAATATGTTATCAAAGTGTCACATATGTTGTTTATTTAAGTCTCTGCACAGTATGTCTGGCTGTTGTATAACACTATTTTTGTTGCTATAACTCACACCAAAAAAAATTATAAATGCTGCTCATCAGTGAGTGTAACCATGTGCTGCTGTTTAGAAGTACAAATAAGAGATGCACTAGCTTTATTTAAGTGTTTCCCCTTCATGACACTTCATAATTCTACACCACTACATTTCAGACGCAAATACTGTGCTGTAAGTAGTAGTATTTTTAAAGTTTGGTGTTGCTACTTGATTTACTCCTCCACCACTGGTGCTCAGGTGTTCGGGAGGAGTTTGGTTTTGGCTTGTGCATCTTTTCCTGCGTCCTTACAAACTCTCGTTCTCTTCCTCTCTCTCTCAAACACACGCAAACACAGGAGAGAGAGCGAGAGAGTGTGTGAGAGAGAGAGAGAGAGAGAGAGAGAGAGAGAGAGAGAGAGAGAGAGAGAGAGAGAGAGAGAGAGAGAGAGAGAGAGAGAGAGAGATGGATATCGAGGGAGAGAGCAGTATCCCACAGGAGAGTGAGGCATGCAAAAAAAAAAAAAAAAAAAAAAAACAGCACAATAACCCCACACCACCAACACTGTTCTTCTAAAGCACGTCAGAGGCAGCAGGCTATGAATCGAGGTGCACAGCGGGGTGAAGAAAACACTTCTTGGGGACACAGCTAGGGGACTGCGACGGTTTCCTGACTCGGGACTGACACTCCCACACACGCACACACTCACACACACCGGAATGCGCCTACTGCGTGCTGCAGGGAAACCATCTGAAGTGCAGGTACTGTATGCAGACTTATCCACTTCTATACCCACTTCATCATGCGCTATGGGCGCTTCTGAAACAATGTGAGCCGGTTCAAAACTATGCGCGGCGGAGTTTGGGGGTGGAAGTCAACTCAATGGTAAAGTCAAGAGGCACGTGTTTGTTTTTGAAGTGGAAAAAGCAGTTCAAAGCAGCGCCACCGAGACCTTATCTTTGCACTGGCGACTGTTTCCGTGGGCCACTGTATGCATATTTAATCGACGAGTGGGCAGCAGTAATTCAGAGTAGTACTGGCTCACCAAGTGGAGCTAAAGCAGGATGAGAGAGAGGCAGAGCGAGAGCGAGAGCGAGAGAGAGAGAGAGAGAGAGAGAGAGAGAGAGAGATGAGAGAGAGAGAGAGAGAGAGAGAGAGAGAGCCATCCTGGATCAAAGGGAAGGGCTTTGGTGTGCGCTTGATCAGCTGTGCTTTTGGATGCCTGGAAGAAGTCTATATCTTTAAATTATTACAGCTTTGTTGGCCGGTTGCGTAGACGTGTGTGTTGTAAGATCTGTTTAAAAGTAGGCCATAACTGTTGAACTACAGAAAACAACAGGATTGGGGTTAGAGGCCTATAAGGGGAGAAAGTCCTGAAAGTTTCATTTTATATTCTATGATTTAGTAGCCACGTTGTTTTGACTGTCTTGCAGCCTCCCTCCCCTACTGTAAAGCCCTGAGGCGGGCAGGCAGGAGTCAGTGTGGCAGGCGGTGACAGTCCATGCGCTCATATACAAAGCCAGCACGTTTCAGTCTGTCTGCAGCAGCCGAGCGGTGCTGAGCACCACCTCCAGCATCACCAACAGCAGCAACAGCAGCAAGTAGCACATCGGGGAGGGTTTTGGAGCACAGTTGGAGAACCGACGACGCATATCAACACCGCCAGGCTCGACACCAGACGATAATGATTATCTGAGGCTGGGTGCCGGTGGCTGGCGGCAGCTTGCCGGTGTTGAATGAGCGGAGGTGTTGCTCAAAGAAGAGGAAGAACAAGTAGAAGGAGCGCTGTCCAAGGTGTTGAAAGGCTGCCGGACCGCCGCTGACACACACACACACACACACACACACACACCCACACACAGACACAGACACACCGTCGGCCGCCTTTTCCAGTCGAGACGATACGCATGAACTGACGTGAATGCCGAGCAGCAGCAGCAGCAGCACAACACACCAGTCCGGCGGTTAACGCAGCACCCACGGCCAGAGTAAATGGGACCGCACGTCGTCCGAGCGATAGAAAGATGGAGAGATTTTTCCTGCTCGTCCTCAGCTGTCTCGGCGTCTCTAGAGTCTCAGCGGGTAAGTTTGTGTTTGTCTGGATGTCTCCGTGAATTTTTTTAGCGCAGCAGCTCGCCGCATCCCCAAACAGAGTGATATTTGATTTCCTAATTAAACGAGCCATGGAGAGATTGCAGCGGCATGTGGGTGAAACACTGCTGCTTTACACGAAACTGTGTTGTGCAGGATTTGAGCCGGTATTGTTGTGAGCCGTTGCGTAGGTTGTTGTGTTTGTGGAGAGGCTGACAGTGTTTGCAGGATACTAGAGGCATTTCTGTGCTGTCATCTATTCAAACAAATATATATGCGGGCTTACAATTCGTCGTTTTAAACAATCCACTTAAACAGTCTGATCTCAGCAGCTATGTGTTGACATAATGATACATCTGCGAAAAAAATGATAATGGCTCTACACAGTTGTCATGTCATGGATTCATTGAGATTAGTGGTAAATTGACCTATTGTTTGTCTGTAGAGCAGTGTGTGTGTCTGTGCGTGTGTGTTTGATGTGAGCCAAGTTGACCTTTGAATTTCATTTCAGGCAGGTACTTTAAACTGCTGCACACACACACAAGCAGAGAGAGAGAGAGAGAGAGAGAGAGAGAGAGAGAGAGAGAGAGAGACAGAACCTATACCCTAATCTATCATTTCTAGCTCAATGTTGACCTGAGTTGTGTGTTAACAATGTAACAATGGTTAAAAAATTGAATATTGTATGATAATTTGCTGCTGATCCGTGCATCTACTGCTTAGTACAGACATTTTTTATCCCCAGAGTCTGTAATAAACTGCTACTGGCTACTAGAAACAGAATTGGACTGCTGTGAAGCGACAGTAGTCCTCTCATAGACTGTAGATCCATGGAAACGCCACTGATGCGTGCTGTGCTAGTGTGTGTGTGTGTGTGTGTGCTGATGTCCAACATGTGTGGATCTATGTGACTTGCTTTTAGAGTTAATGCGCGTACACACACACTCACACTCACACTCTGACCACTCACTAGATAGAGAGCCACAATTCACTCCTGACACTCTCCTGCCATCAAGATGCACATCTGGTTCACACGGCATCCTCCCATTCCTCAACAATGGATGACTGTGCTGCTCCTCTATCTTGAACACTGCAAACTCAAACACACAATCACACATGTACCTTTTATACAGTTAGCTGGTAAACATAATTAACTTGCGCACCCTCTCTGTCACGCCTGTCTCTTTTACAATCATGAAGAATTATAGACTCACTCAGGCTGCATTATAAAGCAATGCTCAGTAACTTTTAAGCATTTCATCAGGCAGGCAGTGTCGTATCTTTGATGGAAGCTGGGACTCATATTGCTTTCTTTTGATTTATCAACTCTATAATGTGAGGAAGCACTTGAGAAGAATACAGATTGATAAAGTATGCAAGGTTGTCCTCAATTCTTTTAAAGATGTTTCATTGGTCATTGTAGTATTTAACATTTATAGGTTTATAGGAACCAGTAAATGGTTCATATGGCTCTGTAACACACTCAAGGCTGATTATTATCTTCGATGATTTAGTTTTATACTTTTTTAAGTGTTTGTTAATGTTTTCGCCTCTTATGAGAACTCTAAAACTAATAGATAAACAGTTAATGAATGATTGATAACACAGAATAATATAGTTGTAATCATATGTAATGATATATTTACTGTGGCTGAAACTAATAATGAAATTAATGATTGAGTAATCTGCATTTTATTTTCTCAATTTATCATTTTATGGCCAAAAAATGTCAGAAATTAGTGATTAATAGTCCAAAACCCAAAGATATTCAGCTTATAATGATATTAAAATGTTTATATGCCAGTTATGGATGCTTCATAAGAGGGGTTAAAGTTTGTGATAAATACTTACAGCTGCTTACAATGACATTAGACTGTGTCATCAATCATTAATTAAAAGTTTATATCTGCTTATAAATGCTAAATAGTGGGAAGAGGTAAAGATCAGCAGCACAGATGTTATTTATGGATCCACAGTTTAACTCAAGCCGAGTGTTTTGATGCATTTTAAGACTTAGTAAGACACCTGCACCGAGAAATCCAAGCCAAATCGATGTGGAGGCATAGAGGTGGACTGGCAGGAGTGAGTGGGAGCGCGCCACGGCACCATAAAATGTACACTACGGTGACGTCTTTACTGCGTCTGCTTTTACAGGGACTCATAAACAGTCAGTTGATCCGGGGGAAAGGACAGGTAATGTTTCCATTTAAAATGTAAATCGAAATTCTAACACATATATCTAAATGAGTCCATAAATCTTCGCAGGCAATTTTCCACGGTCACTTACATTAAAAAGAAAGAAAGAAAAAAAATCAATCAATCAATCAATCAAACAAATTGAACACTGATGCAAGCAGCGGAAAGCTTTTGTCTTAGAGATGCTTCTAATAATGAGTTAAGAGCTCAGAGGTTATTTTTTGTTACTGTAAACCACATACACACACACACACACACACAAAACTAGGGATATTTTGGCATCGAGCTGCCAGGTGATAAATTGTCAGTGAGTGCAGGATATTATGTGTCAAGTGCTAAGCCATCTAGCATCCATAGAAAGAAGTAATAGGCCTCAGCTGCAAAAGCCAAAGTTTGTAAAAGCCACCCATCTTCTCTTCTCTCTCGCACCAAATTACCATCAGACAGGAAACAGACATGTGAATATTCCTGAGAAGACGTCCAATCAGTCAGAGACATGCAGAAAAAGCCATAAAAGAAATTGATGTGGTTTCATGAAATGGCCTTGTTTCCTTGCACTTCCTGTCGCTCACACAATGAGCACAGTCTCACAAATTGCAAATATTTGTTTATGCTTTAAGGATTTTTTGTAGACATTCTGCATCATATTAAAAAAAACTGTCTTCAGGGCAGTGATGATATTGTTTCCCGACTGCAGTCTTGCCACATGCATGAAATGACTTCTGTGTCGGGGGATAAGCAGACAGCGTGCAGACAGGGCCCATGTTCATGGACCAGTGCTAAAACAATGACGTCATCAGCTTTACTGTCTGCATTAGAATGTCTTTTGCTCTGTTTTCAGTCATCTAAATGCAACACTGCTGCCCTGATTTTATTCAAATGTGTGTCCTTTAGACCTGCTGGCTATCTAGGGCAGCCTCCCTATTGGAGGGCTGAATCATCACTGTTTCCTCTGAATAGGCTCTTTAACAGAGCACAGAGAGAATGGGAAGTGTGTGCATGTAAGAGTCACCGGGGATACAGAATGGTGTGTGTGCGTGTAATTATCTGTTCATTAGTTTCACTCTAGTCAATTGCGTGTGCACAATTAGCTGTATGTAATTATTAGCTGTTTGTTGTTTGTTAGTTTTTATTAAAGCAGTCTACCGTGCTTTTTTTTTAGCACGTTCTCCCTTGCATTGGATACGAGGAGTTTTATGAGGGAAATGCTTTCATACAGCATGTTGCAATTTCATGTAAATGTGCTAAAAAACCTACTTTGTGACCACACTGACAACAGTTACTTATTTTACATTCAGAAAGATGAGAGAGAGATGGTGAAATAAACAAGAAAAGAGAGATAAGATCACTTTTACAGTGAAGACAAACCAGAGTTTCCACTATTTTACACTTGTGTGCAAAGTGTTTATTGCCAGTTTAATAGTTTTTTAGATGCATGCACACAGATATGTTTGATGTGGAAATGTATATAAATCTATGTGTAATTCCAGCATGAGCTTTGAGATGAAGCCAGAACTCATTTAAAAGCCTGGATAGCCAGAGTTTGTGTATTTTTGGAACAAAGAATTGTTAGAAGGACAAAATGAAGAGGTCCATCCTCCCCATAGCGTTGCTGTTGTTTCTGTGTCAGAACTGCCCACATGTCCTTGCTTATTCCTTGTCATGTTTTAATTGTTACCTGACAAGCTGAATTAAAAAGACTTAGATGAGAAACCATTTCCACAGTGTCCTTTCAAAGTTCTGTGAGCGCCTGTGCTGTTGAGTGTTTGAATCAACACACTAACGCTGCTGCTCATTCCTCCGCCACCTCGTCACCCTCTTCTTCTTTTTAAAATGCCTCTTTTGAGTTATTCTTTGAGAGCTCGCCAATGGCTTAGCGAAACGCAGATGAATGGAGCAATGGCCTTGTCGCTGATAGCGAGGGCTCACATGCCAAAGCCTTTCAGATCTCGTGGCAACTGTGATTGAGCCCAAACAGCAGGAGCGAGAACCACAAAGAAAATCATTTTGATTAAAATGTTTTGTTTTTTTTCCCTCAGAAATAGTTTTTTATGTAATTCAGTTGTGAATTTTCTTTTTCTACATTAGTACAGTGACATCAGGCTGGATGGTTTTTGATGGAAATGGAATGAAACAGGCATTAGAGGACAGATTGGCACGATCATGGACCCTGGGCCTGTGGGAGAAAGTGATGAAAATGCCAAAAGACTGACGTGGCAGCAGCAGCTTGCTGACGCCGCCTGTCGTCTGTCCAGTGTCACGTCCGAGTGTGTGCAGGTGGATGAGGGTCTGAGCTGCCATGTGGAGAGAATTAAATGCTTTGGATGTAAAGATGTCCATGTGGTAGGCTACTCTGCATCAAAGACTCATTCATATGCGTACATTAGAGTGAGTTTGTGTTCTGGGTTTTCTCAGTGAGTCCTGGATACCTCTTCAACCTCCTCCATTTACTCTCATCAGAGTTTAAAAACACTGTTTTTATTTGTGGTGGGTGTGGAGCAGCCCAGATGGTGTGTTTTACATTTGAGCAGTCCGCAGTACAGGTGGGCCCCACAGGAGATGACACTTTACACTTCTTCTTCCAAAAGTTTTGTCTTGTATTGCAAAAGTTGTGTCTCACACATATAAGCTGTGTGTGTGTGTGTCTGTGCGTGTGTGTGTGTGTGTGTGTGTGTGTGTGTGGGTGTGCGTGTGTGTGTCAATCAGTTTCCCATGATCAATATCTGTGCCTGTTCTGAGTTGGGCGCATCTCTATCTTCAGTCAGGGGCCAGTAGTCAGTCACACAGCAGGGATACTTGCCAGAGAGAGAGAGACAGAGATGAAGGGAGGGGTGGATAGAGGGAGAGTAAATGAAAGCATGCAGAGGGGGAGAAAGTGCTAGAGTACTAGCCATGAGAGATCAAGACAAACCCAGAGAGACTGAGAACGCTGATAGCAAAAACCACGGAGGGTAACAAAGAATCAGAGAGCGAGTAATAACCCTGTTCACCCCCCTCCACCTGCCTGTGACACCAATCCTCCCGGGCAGCTACTGTAGGCGTCCTCAGCAGGGCTGCAAAGTCTCCGCAGGGACAGACGGACAGAGAGAAGCTACAGGATGTGTGAAGTGGAAGACAGAGAAAGAAGAATATGTATAATGTGTCATATTCAAAACCTTCTATCAAGCTGTGAGCTCCTTTAGCTTTATCAGCCCCATCCCATATGACTGCTGGTTCCTTGCCTGGGAATAGGTGGGGAGGGGGGATTTGAGAGTAGATTTCATTAGCAGTGAGCTTGTCAAATAATCAGCCTCTCGGCACTCCTTTGCCTTTTTGAATTAGCTGGCTTGCATTCTCTCTGACACAATGCTGCATTGATTTTCATACCCTGCCTTTTGACATTTAATTAGAGAAAAGTGTGTGTGTGTGTGTGTGTGTGTGTGTGTGTGTGTGTGTGTGTGTGTGTGTGTGTGTGTGTGTGTGTGTGTGTGTGTGTGTGTGTGTGTGTGTGTGTGAGTGTGTGTGTGAGAGAGAGCGAGAGGGTGTGTGTGTGCCCATCTGATGAAAAGAGGGAGAAAGATGCTGTTTTGCAACCCCACCATCCCCACCTCAGCGCTCTCGTGGCCAGCAGGGTTGGAAAATTCATTTCCTATGAGTAAATAACTCATTTCTCTACAAAGGGACAAAAAGACCCTCAGGTGTGATTATTTGACAGCACCAGGCTGTGGTGTACAGAGGCAGAATGGACCGCAGAGAACACACTAGGCTCTGTACGACACGCACACATGCAGGGAACACACACGTTCAGCCTCCCACGCACACAGATAGGCCCTCTGTGGCTGCTAAAGAAAGACATCCCAAATGAATTCAAAATTAAAATCTATAAACCGGCAATACTCCAGCCTCAAAACACTGCTTCCTTTTATAAGCTGCACATCTGCCTACACTGTAAACCAGCTGATCGCCAGCCAGTGTGCAACTAGCATGAAGCTAATCAATAGTAGAATAGTACATGAGTGAGTCACAGCTAGGCTACCGTCTCCCCTTTACACCCACCATCTCCTCTCTGCACCCAGATTCCCATTGAAGTGTCAGTTACAGGCAAGGAGAGCTTCACACGCCAGGCTATGGAGGAGCTGCCAAAAAGCCCCGGTGTAGTAGCTACACAGAAATATAGTTAGAAGTTGTTGCAGACAGACAGATGAAATGAAGGAGAGAACAAAACAGATCGACAGCACGGGACTGTGCAAGGGGGAAGGTTTGTGCACCGAGTGTCCATCACAGTAAGAAAAATAGGTGTTGAAAGGAAAAGTGAGTAGAGAATGAAATACAGGAAACCTATCAGATGGATTTCTTCTGACAAAGAGGCGGTGAATACAGATCCAAGAGCTCTGTGTCTGTTGTATGAAACAAATGGCGAGACAAAGAAGAAGGGGTGTATACATAGAGGAGCTCTCTTTTGTAGTTTATGTAACATTATAAACAGTCATATGGAAAATAAGTGAGGCAGCTGTGAAACAGTACCCAGCAAACATTGAGACATTGAATGTTGTCTGAATGTCCCATTATGGTTTGAATATAGTTTCAAAATGAAAGCTGTGTTACTTAACCAGCTTCCTGTGAGACCTTTCAAGATATGAACACTCTTCATCAACATGATTATTATAGATCATAAAAGTAAAATTTAAAACCAAACTTACTGAACAGCTTTATTTCTGCTTCATTTCTGTCCTCTTGTTACTGCTGCATGTATTCTATCAAACATAAATGACCGAAAGTATGAAGATATATGAGTTAATGATAAACCCTTTATTACTTTTATTAGCCCTGATAAAGCTGCTAAACGTTGACTCTATGGGCGGAGGACGTCCCTCAAGGATAATCTGCTCTCAATCAATTCATGAATAAATGATTTTTTTTTACATGAAAAATACCAAACAAAACGCATATAGATGTGTTGCACAGTGACATTCAAAGTGTTTTCAAAGGCAAGCCCGGGTGGACTTTTATTAAATGGACAGGACACCCTGTAATTTTCTGCCCACAACAGTTTTTAAACCAAAACTAAGGACACTTGCTACAAATCTACTAAAAAGAGGTTTGACTTGAGTTTCATGATTTACGATTCGGTGCATGGTGCTGTTTTTGGTGTCTGACTGGAATCACTGTTGGCTGGGGATACAGGGTTTGGAGGGTAGGCAGTCCCTAATGAAAAAGGCATTGCAGCCAATCACTTATAAAATATGACAGTGTTACAGTGTGACTCCGATGTGTGCACGCGTTAGATAGCACCTCTAAATTATTCAGCAGATGCTTTAGCTTCTAAATGAGACACATTAACGCCTCGTGTCTGCCACCTCTCCAGAGTGTGTCACGCTGTGATCCTCCTAACTTGCGAGTGTGTGTGTGTGTGTGTGTGTGTGTGTGTGTGTGTGTGTGTGTTTATGTGTGTTTGAGCATGCATCTACAAGGACAAGACCACGCGCCAAGGTCTCCTCTGACATATGCAAGGGCAATCTCCAGATCAGCACAAAATCCCGATGGCTCTATCCTGGCACATTAACTATGAATGAGGGGAGCCAGCGTACCTGCCAGCTTGATACTCTAACCCCCGAGAGCACAGCGTGACCACAGCACACACACCTCAGAGACTCAATAGCATGTTAGCGGTGGAAACAAGCGGCAAGCAATTGTAATTCCCCAAACACTGCTGTTAGCTGCAGCACCATGTTAATAAACGTGCTAATTCATAGCTGCTAACTCCCCCGTGGCCTCCGGCTTATAGCTGCGGCACAAACTTTTATTTCCCCCTTTTCAAAGCGTTCCTTCAAACACACGCTGCTCTGATATTCACTCCCACCTGCTGGTTATTACACCTTCCATACAAAGTGACTGTTTGCTTAGTATTAGCTGTGACATGAGCTAAAGCGGTTTGAGTTGCTAAACACAAATTAGCACCAACACAGTGGTCCACAAAGAGAACAGAAGTAGCAAACACCCGAGGCCTGCGCTTGCCCCTAAAATGGCAGATAACAGTGGAGAAAGATGTAGCTAACAGGCAGTTTTCATGTTAGTTTGCAAGCCTATAGACATTAGCATCCCAGGGAGTAGAATCAGCCCAGGGGCCTGACTTTGAGAAGTGCACTCCTAAGGATTGCAGAGCTGTAATAAGGTGGTACAAATCAGTAATTTTCCCACAGGGGGGGATGGAAGCTGGAGCACCATCCTGCTAGTTTTCATGATCTCTCAGTCTCAAAGCCCCTGCTGTTAACCCAGGTGTCATATTGACCTTAACCCAGTGTGGTATAATCTTCAAGCCTAATCTTGTCAAGGAGCCTTGTGTCAAAAAAAAGTTTCACTACATTTATTGTTTCAGTTTATATCACGCCTTCATGGTGCTTTATTGGTTGGTTTCGGGGTTTCTGGGCAAACTTTAACGAAGCTGCCATGTGGAGACTTAAAGGCAATTGGAAACATACGCAATGCAAAGAGAGCAGAAGGGTCAGCTCAGTCTTGTCTAGGCCCTTCTAGTGAGTTAATCTGGACGGGAACATCTGATCTTTGCATTTACACCTGACATTGATAAGCATTCATGTTATCTCAGTTCTGCTCACACTCTGATCAGATCTCATTATGCAAATTAAGAAGACAGAGCTGGCTGTGTTAGTTACCTGGTTGGAAATTCTTAAAATGACATCTCCTCCTTATCGTGCATTAAAAATCCAGGAATCCATGAATAAGTAAATATTTTTCACTTCAGTTTAACTGCTCGACAGTAAAGTCTATTCTCAGTTTATGTGCACTAAATTGTATATTGGATTACAATAAATATAATAATGAAACTCAGATTTAAGGTGAGCACAGAGAAATTGTCCTCCTTCAGCAGATAAATGTGAAAAACAGATTCCAAGTGTCAAACTAAACTACTATGCTCAGTGATGCAAAGATGTTCAAACAGCCAAATGAAGCAAAAAACACATGCATGAGTGGAGAGGGACTTTAAATATATGACAAAACTGTGCCGATAGTATCTACAGACTGAACGATAATACCAGGTATACATGGGGTTTTTTTTGGGGGGGGGGTTTAAGTAAATTAATTCAGTCGTTCAGAGACCACTGAGAAAACGTCAGCATCAGCATAAGAAACAACCCATTGCACATCTGATGAAATGGAAAAACAGTTCAATAAATTACCATACATTGTTCAATCAATGTGTTTGTGTGTGTGTGTGTGTGTGTGTGTGTGTGTGTGTGTGTGTGTGTGTGTGTGTGTGTGTGTGTGTGTGTGTGTGTGTGTGTGTGTGTGTTCACAAGATGTGTTGGGAAACTTGGCACACACACACTCTACCAGTGAGTGAGTCCTTTAATGATATGGGATATTAGGATGGTAAATGGATTGCACTTATAAAGCACCTTTCTAATATTCCAACCACTGAAACCCTAACCCTAACCCTATTACAAACCACATCCACCCATTCACACACACTCACACTCACCCAACAATGACTGCGAGCTATCACGCAGGGTGCTGGCACAGCCATTGGGAGCAATTTGGGGTTCAGTATCTTGCCCGAGGACACTTCGACATGTGGACTGGAGGAGCCGGGAAACAAACTGCTGATCGTCCAATTAGTGGACGACCCGCTCTACCTCCTGAACCACAGCTGTCCCGAAGACTTGAACACACCCCATTCTGGAGCTGTCACCCTTCACACACTGCTCAGCATGGGATAGACAACTAGCTGTCACTCTGATCATGATCGAGCTAAAGACACACACGAACGCACACCAGGAACGTCCGACATGGCTCAAAGTCACCCCTATCTCTCAGGGTGAGGCAGCCTGTGATGAGGGAGAGTTTATGAAGACATCTGTCTGGTGTTTCATTAGAGCTGACTCTCATGTCATGTGGCTATTTAAGGCCCATAGTCACTGCCAGCGTCCCCTTTGGTTGTCCCTCGGTGTAATGCAGACATACAAGGGGAGAGGGGATGGACAAAGACGGACAAAAAGTGACCAGAAGCTGTAGGACAGATAATTTAACTTTGTTTTTCAGAAAGCTAAGGAGAAATACCAATGGCATTTTTTCTCTTTGCTCCCCTCCCCGCCTCGTTGCAATCTCCTTCAATTTATATGTTATACTTTTTATTTATGCCTTATTTAATCTGTTTGTCTCAGCGAGATCAAAATCTTTTTTTCTGGAGAGACTCAAAAATGCAATTACTCACTTACACATTCAAACAGGCAGTCAGCAATATACTGTCTACAATAAAAAAAAAACTAGTAAAAGAAAAAAAGCTACACTTGGGAAAATGGGAAAAGAATTTCTTCTTCCTTTACAGCAGGATTCTTCATTTTAGGGTACAAAGAGAAAGCACACTCACCGAGATCAATAATTTAGAGGCTTTATTAAAACCACACCAGCTCTGTGCAAAATGATGGGATTTAAAAGACATGAGATGTGAGGTTCAGAGCTTCACAAGTAGAGCCTCACAGATCAGACTGTTGTCAGGTGATTATTGAGAAGAAAGAGGGGTAGAGTGACACCAGACTAGTGACACTACAAAGCCAGAAAGAGGGAACCTTCAATTTATAACAGAGTCATGAAGTCACGTTAAAAGTCTAAACCTAATAAAAGTCAAACTCATATCACAATATCACTTCATCCAGTAAGTCATTGATAGACAATATTATTACTAACTGTTCTAATAAACGTGGAGTGTCGGGTATACTCTCTACTGATATATCAGACCATCTTCTTATTTCTTTTGCTTACCATTCTAATCAGATTAAGCAAGTTGGTGTAAATACTTTGTCAAAAATGTCAAGATATCTAATGTGACGCCTTAGATGCAACAAATGATGCATCTAAGGCTTATAATGTATATTCAGTGGTTAATCCTTTGGCACTTTCAATGAATCCTTTCCATGTGAAAATAAAGGCATCGCATGCAGGTTGACTAAAGAGTTGAAAAAAAGGTATGTCTCAGAAACACAAACTATATAAGGACTATCTAATCAATCCCTCCTTTAATTTTAATTATTCCAAATACAGAAATATTCATACATACAATATATTCTAAAAATCTTTATGATACAGCTGTTATTTAATTTCAAGGTTATGTTGACTTTTTTTCACAAGCCCTCAGGGTTTTTTCATCCCACTCGTGCATTTTTGTTTTAATTATCTTATTTTGTCTTATTTTATCATTATTATATCATATATTATTATTATTGAAAAACTCAGCTCAGCTTCAGCCCTTCCTTTTATTTGTTCTCTTCCTTCTCTTCCCTTCCCAATCAGAGTGAAAATGAGTTACAACAGAAGTGTGTAGAGTTTGTATCCTACTCCATGAATTTGGCAGTTCTTTATTTAAAAGTGCAATGTAGTTGTGTAATCTTAAAGTAAAATATGTCTCTTTATCATCTTGTGTCTACCCTGATCATTGGAGTAAACTGCAGGTGTAAAAGCGACGTGACAGTCAAGATATCTCGGCCTGTGCTGGACTGATTTTTGACCATTTTAATCATGCAAGTCTTCCAACCACACAGAAGTGCTATAGTGAATTATTGAACTATCCCTTTAATATATAATATGTTTCTTGTTATAGCTGAAAGAGGAGAAAGCAACATAGATATTTGCAATTCTGAAGAACTTCTGTGTCATACCAAGCAATGGTCTTTGTCAGTCACAGGAATTAAAGTGTTCCCTGAGAGGCGTTCGGAGCTAAACGTTAGCTGTCATTGTGTGTTTAGCTACGGGGAATTAGTGCAAGGGAGAGAGAAGGATAGCGCTAGCAGTGATATAATGAGTTTGATTTTTGACTTCTTCAGTCCCATCAGCTTCAGTCCCCAAGAAGCATGTCCCTCAGGCTTCCTGGGAAACAGCAAACAAACAGCAGACAGTAAACAAAGGCAAAGCCACTTCAAAGATCAGAGTCGCCCATGATGAAGAGACGCAGCAAGTCTCCATCCTGTCATCTACTGTTACTCAGCCTATTCATCAAAACGTCAGCACCGGGCGGGGAGGGAAACATGTAACAAAGAGAGGCCTGCTTTGGATATGGTGTGCTGTTTTCCCAATGTACAGGGTGTGTGCAGGCACCACAGCAGCCCATTGTCCTGTAATTACCAGCTGTGTGATTTGTACCCATTGCGGAGGAAAGTGAGCGTTAACTTATTCAATAACTCATTGATTGCATTTGGTTGGCTGAATCAGATTTATACCCTATTAAAGACAGCAGAGTAGCATCATTGAAAGTGACCATTTCTCCTCATCCTCATTGATCTCTCTCACATCTGCATTGCATTACAAATATCCATCAATCCCAAAACACGTCAGAGATTCGTAAAAATTGATGCGTGCTTCAACATGAATGTATAATGATTGAGTGTGATGCAGGCTTTACGGTTTGTCACCGTCAAAAATCTAAATCATTCCCTGTTTCACTCCTTCTACACATTAAACACTTAACACATTAAACACTTAACTTAACTTTATAGTGAAGAGTAAACTAAGATTCAGGACGTTTACTGTGTGAGTCATCATCATGAAACGGCTGCCTACACTTTCTGTTCCAGTGAGGGCCAGTTTGACGGCACGACATACAGTACAGCAAACATTTTATAGTAAGAATTTTTAACAGAAAGTTAAAGGTTCCCTGTGGAGTTTTCTTTACATTCACTGTTACTCACAAAACACATTCTATGTATCCTTGAGGCCCCACAAAGCAACTAAGACTAGACAAGATGGAGACCCACTCATAAAAACATTGGGCCAGATGCAAGAATATGTTCGTATTTTTCTTCTTAAATCTGTCGTACTTTTCTCGTGAGGTGGAATTTACGAGTGTGCCACGTCTGACTCACCAAACACTCGTATCACCAGGAAACAGTCGTAAATGACCTTCGTAAACATGATGAATCCCACCTGTTCTAAATGAACGCGCGTTCCCGAGAATAGTAAATTGACATGAATGACGCCCCCAAAATACCATATAAGGTCAGACGACCGGCAGGTTGTGGAGAAGCTCCATTCATGAAAATGGCACTAAAGACTAACAATAAGAGCTTTACGAGCTCTCAGACTGAGGTCCCGCTCTCAGAAATAGATCAACAGAAACACATATTATTATTTAGTGTGTAAGTGTTGGAATTAAAGGTCCTGAGAAAGACAGAGAATGAGTAAAAATGACTCGTGCTGTGAACGCTGTCTCAGCTGTTGCGCGCAGCACTATTACTTCGATAAGCAATATTTCAATTAAATGAATAACAGTTATTAATAAATAGTCAGTTTATATTGTGGAAAAGTAACTGTGGAAAAGTGTCTGTGGACAAGTCGCTTTGTAGTTTCGGCCGCTAATATTTATATTGTACGCTTGCATTATATCATAGTTTCAATTGTCAATTCAAATGGCTGATATATCTACCTAAATTGTTAAATAGCCTACTTCTTTATACAAAATAGCCTAATTATTTTACAAACAGAGTAATGTCATCATGATTATGGATTCGGAAGTGCAATTTAATGAACGGGACATAGTATACTTCCCCCCCCCTTCTCTACATCCCCTGTAGTACACACCCATTACTCAGGGGTCTCTAAAATACTGACAATATAATAATCGCTCAGCCTGCGGATCGACATTATTCATTTCTCTGTTAAGTGGTAGTCAGCATACAGTGATGTTAAAAAGAAAATCCAAGTCAGTTGATTCTGAAGCTCAACTGCTGATGTTACACCTGCTGCCGGATTGCTGTCAGCACAGACCTGCTAACACCCGGGATGACAACTCAGGGCAAGCCGGCAGAAGAAGTTGGAGATGAGGGTACCCGTGTGGAGGTGTTATGTGTTCATTAAGTGATTATCATATCTTGCTTATAGTATATGATGTCAACCCCCCCCCCCCCCCCCCCCCCCCCCCGGAAAAAAATTTAGTTCCCCCAAAAGACATGATATCGTTGGCACACTGCCATTAGACAATTAGACAGTAACAGTTGTGTTTTATTGCTTTGGAGGACTGCAGGTTGGTTGTGCGTGAGAGGTACGACAGGTCTGCAGCACTCGTAAATTTTGTTCGTACCTAAGAGAAAATCCAAAATACGAGGAAATTGGTGAATGCGGCAAATCCTCATAAATCACTCGTACGCATGGTTTAAGAACGAATCTGTGCGTACGAGTGGTTCTTGCATCTGGCCCATTGTTCCATATCACTACTAGTGGTCTAAAACTGCAACAGGTATCTTTAAAAGGGATATATCATGATTTTTGTGGTTTTCTGTTATGTATATACTCTTATGATGTTGGATTTCTTTACTAAACATGGTCAAAATTCCAAAACTTGAGGTTAACGTATGTAGAAATGCCTCCTGCAAGCCAAAAGCCAGGGCTTCAGCCTGATCTGAATGCTTCATTTGTGACGTTTTTTCTAGCTTGCAGACATCAGCTCGTCCTGCATTGCCTATAAATAGCCGTCCATTCTGTATGCTTTGTTGCTAAGGTTGTCGCAAAGACTCTTGTATGTGTTGTCTTTGTTGATCACTCATATTTTGGATCGGATTTTGCCTTGAACGTGTATGGATATATTTGAGATGTTGACATTTTGAGGAAAGAATGAAAGCGAGTGAAATCTTACTATGTTTGTTGCATCGTTTAGTTGACGTAGCCTCCGAAGTAGGTGTAAGTCTGCCAAGGGGCAGCCTCCAAGAGCTGGCCAATCAGAACCGAGTAGGCTCCTGAGGAAGGGGGGATAAAATGGCCTGCTTTAAGCCCTTTCACATATGCAGTCTATCCCGCAAATGTTCAGGAACATTACCTGCATGGGTTCACGTGTGAATGAGAGCAGGGATCGAAGGGAAATCTGTACTGCCAATTATAGACCTGTATATGTCAGTCAAGCATGGTCCAGTATATGAAACAGTTTTGTATCGAGTGCAAATGTATACAAACCTTAAATATATACTTAAACCAAAGAATAGAGTATATCCTTTAGAGAATGTGCCAGATTATCACTCTTCAAAGACCTACGTTGGACACAAACTTAGATCAAATATCTTCAACCAACCCTCAACCAATTTTACTAATGAAGTGATTGATTTTTATTTTCTAAGCTAGTTCAAAAATTCAGCATGTCCACATTTTCAGGCAACAATTCAGACCTCTAAGAGTTCACAATGCCATTCAAATTTAATTGCACTCTGAGACATTTAATGCATCTAAATAAAAAAATAAAAAACAAGGAGTGCACTTTGCGAGCCACAACTGATTTAATTTGCATGGACTGTGATGCATTTTTCAACATTTCAAATGTGTCACATTTCTGTTTTCAAGCCATGTCATATTGTTATACCTGAACTGCAAAGCCATGACGTTGTTGTTTTTTTGTCCATCATAGTTATGACAACTTGTTCTTTAAATTACTTTGAAAATGTGCATAAGAAGTAATCTTGTAGACACTATGAAAGAAAAATCCATTTCACACTAATTTGAACCAAACTAATGTGCTCTCCTCTGCTACAGGCACTTTGATCACCTGATCTTCACACATACTCATAGACTGTGGCCATTAGGGATGATGTTCAGCTCTGGTTGCAGGCGGGAGCTGAATGTACAGTAATTAGAGTCTTATTCAGCTGCAGCTAAGACCACCAATGTATACAGAGGGACACACACACACACACACAGCCTTACACCTAATTATAAAATCAAATCAAATCATTACTTTCATACCTTGTAGCCTGTGACCCTAATCAAACTGAAGGTTATTTAGAACATGAAGCATGACAACAAGCTGAAAACACACACACACAGACATAAGCGCATGCACACACACACACACACACACACACACACACACAGACACACACACACACACACACACACACACACCTCATCACCACATCTGCATATTTATCTTTTATTTTATTTTACTTGTACTTCATTCATATTCATAACAATTGTCTAAAATACTATAGCAGGTCAGTCACTTCCAGGAAAAAAGTGAGTAAAAGGATTTAATGAGGACTTAACTATAGTCAGTCAATATTTTGAGTGATGGACCAGCCTCACCAGTTTCAATTAAAGAGAGACAGAGAGATAGAGGCCATATTAATGTGTAGCTGTGGGCACTACCGGGAGGTAAAATCAGTTGCACAAATCATGAAAATAAAAGTAAGATATGAAAGTTTTAAATAAAGTTAGCTTTAAATATTGAATGTCTGACAACCGCTTTGACTAATGTTCCCACAAATGTTTTAATGAGAGGAAGATTCTGGTATATGCTAATGTTTTATTTTTATTTTATTTCTACCTGCATCATTATTTTCATTTGCACATGCAGTATCTTATATTTTGTCTGGCACCGTAAAAAGACTACAGATGTGTGTTTAGATAGTTTAAAATAAACTTCAGCAGCCACAAGGTGTTAAAATATTACAGTAGATAGAGAGTCTTGATGGATATAGCTCCTATTTGTTGCAGCAAACAAATGGCTAATTTGACTTTCATTTGTTACCAACGATGTTGGTTTGGGTTGTTTTGAGGTATTGTGTCTGTGTTATAAAAAGAAATACCTGCGAGCAAAACTGAAAGAGGGTTCGTGGCTCTGGGACTGTGGTGAATGTCCACAAAATGTGTTCAGAAACTTTAAATTTAAAGTTTTGTAACATTACAAACATTTTAGATATACTTGTTTTAAACTGTCTATTACCCAGCTGTTAGAAGCAGAGTTATTACTTACAAAACTTAATTTCAAACTTTCAAATCTTAATTTTACTTTCATGAACGGTAACATTGATCTTCCCTTACAGGCTGCATTGATCCTCTCTCATCATACATATTGTAGTGTCTGCTGGGCCCTGGGCAGTACCACTGTAACACTCCACACAATTGTTTTGTGTTTCTATACTCTGCAATCGATTCCACCTTACATAATGGATTCAGCCGAGCCATTTATACACGCCACCGAATTTGGCTTCCTGCCATGCTGGTGGCCGTTTCTGCAACCAGTAGAGATATAATGGAGCCCAACTTCTCATTTGCACACAAAAGATTCTCACTACACAAAAGATAAAACAAGCTTTTGTCTCTGTCTCTCTCTCTCTCTTTTTCTTTCTGTTTGCAGATAGCTTGTCACCTCCCGTCAATGTGACCATCAAAGCAGTGAAAGCCAACTCTGCTGTGGTGACATGGGACATCCCCGAGGGAGACCCCGTCATCGGCTTTGCTATCACACAGCAGGTGAACAACAAGCACACACTGCAGACACAACACACAGTGGATATATATGGAAATATATCAACAGGGTGGACGCACCTGCTTATGCATGCATAAGCTACTCAAACAGACACACTAATTGAATTGTGGTTCCTCGCTGGCTATTTGCTGCCATGTCCAGTTCTCTTTATCGTGTTGTTCTTCTTGCCCGTAGTCAGCGTGCATTATGGGAATTATCACAGGGCGCCATATCCTGTTGGACCGCCTGTCTGCTCCCTGACAGCAGAGGACTCTGACAGCTTTGTGAAAGGGGGGAAAGTGATATTATTATCTGCCCTTACACACACACATACACGTACACAAACACACACAAACATATAAACATACAAAACCCACACATATTACTCTGTTCACACCCAATTAATTAATCGCATTACTTTACAAGCTATCACGTCACAATTTTACAGATACAAACTCACACTCAGGACACAGGAGTCGAGGGTGATGTGATTGAAGAGGACAGTTGCAGGGTCGGTGTGGGTCAGCTGCTCACAGTGGCACTGAGGTGTGTGCGGAGGAAATAGAAAAGATGAAAAATTGTGATGTCTGATATATAATATGGCCCTACTTGACTTTTTTTTTTACTTGGGAAACTTAGCTATGTTACCACAGCAGAAATGAACATTTGCCTACACTGTGATAATTAATGGAACATTTCATAAACTTGAATCTTGAATCGTCCTCTTTGTCTCTACAGTTGTGGGTTACATTTTTAAAGGAATAGTTTGACATGTTGGTAAATTAGGTTAATTTCCTTTCTTTGCTGAGAGTGATACTTGTCTTTCTGTTTGATAAGCAGCTACAAGATACGGTTAGCTTAGCTTAGCATAAAGATTAAACATAAGGTAAAACATCTATCCTGGCTATGTCTGAAGGTAACAAAATCTGGAGCACATCTATTAATATTTCATATCTTATTTATTTATTTAAACTGTACAAAAATTGACTAAACAGCTGTGTTTTAACTTAACTACATAGCTAGGCTAGCCTTTTCCCCCCTTCTTTCAGTTTTCATGCTAAGCTAAGCTAATCATGTCCTGTCTCTGGCTTCATATTTAACAGAGAGTCACAAGAATGGCATAAATAATCTCGTCTAACTCTCAAGAATAAATAACAAATAAACATTTATCTCAAAATGTCAAACTACTCCCTTAACAATGAGGCGTTTATGAATAACTTTTGACTCAACTTGTACAGCAATGCTGTTCTCAGTGTTGAAATCTCTTTGCTTTGTGAAACTTTAATTCAGCCAGGATATGTCTGTGCCCAAATGGGACAATTCCAAACATAATTTTGCACTAATGTAACACCAGAAGGCCTCTTGAGCATTCCAAGTGTCTGTAAATGCCCATTTGGTTGGCTCAAGTAACCATCCAGTTAGCTAAATTGCCACTCTTGTGAATGGTGCTTGTTTTTCACTTTTGAGTCCGCTCTTGTACTGAAGAACATATGACTGAGGACAAAACATCCTACTGGTGTAAACAGTGTTCATCACTCTGTGCCGTGTCATTGTCCAACAGAAGAAAGACGTGCGCATGCTGCGATTCATCCAGGAAGTCAACACCACCACGCGCTCCTGTGCATTATGGGACTTGGAGGAGGAGACAGACTACATTGTGCATGTCGCGTCCATCAGCATGTCTGGGACGAGCCCGCTGAGCGAACCCCTGCGCTTCCGAACGCCGAAGGAGGCCGAGACTCAGGCCTCTAAGAGTAAAGGTAAAACACAACACACGAATACAAACTCGTGCTCGGTCACCCACTGTCTCTATAATTAAAGAAAAAAGAAAAAAAAGTCTGTTCCTGCCTTTTTCAAGATTGTGAGTGCAGAGGGGACTTTGACTTTTGACAATTTCTTGACTGATTTTGTCTAAAGACCAATAAAAATCAATAGGCACACAAAGCGTGAAATGAAATTTCACAACAGAGTGCTCGTCCCCGCTCGTCCCCGCTGACCACTACTCGGGAATAAAACGGACGAGGGGGGTGTATACTTCATCATGTATTGACGTGCCTCTGCGGGCCTCACCCTGCATGCACCCAGCACAAGTCCACAGTAAACCAAAATGAGGAGAGGCATTTATCAGACACAGAGAGGAGGTAGTCAGAGCTGCGAGGAGTGGCAAATCGATGTGCTTTTGGCTCAAGTCCCAGCTCCATCTATTCTTTCTCTCATTTACACTCATCTCTCATGAGAGTCGCTGCTATATTCCGATACTTCCCAGAGAGCGGAGCCAGGAGGAGACTGAACTTCTGTTATGGTGGCGAGTGGGCTGGAAGAGACATGTAGAATATAAATACGATCATCGCAGAGCAGTGAAGACATGCTCTTTCAACCACTGAGGCCTAATTAGCACAGGAAGTGTTGTCTGAGTGTTGCTTCTGCGAGGGAAAATAATTTACAGAAATCAATAACTGCACAGGCTTCAGATAAACAAGTGATGTTTTTTTCAGGTTTTGTGTACACTCACATGCTTGTTTCCTCTGGGTTGCGGATATGATTGTCTCTCCTACTGT
This sequence comes from Scomber scombrus, assembly GCF_963691925.1. Taxonomy (NCBI): domain Eukaryota; kingdom Metazoa; phylum Chordata; class Actinopteri; order Scombriformes; family Scombridae; genus Scomber; species Scomber scombrus. Next base: position 19,491,030 of record NC_084988.1, on the reverse strand, counting down.
TTTCTCAAGTTATGAGGACAGAATAGTGGCTCCACCTCATGCGCAATGCACAGAAATAAACAGATGCGCCTCATAACCTCAAACACACACTCAAGCAAACCCAAAAACAAAACAAAACACGCTCCTTTAACCGAGCAGGTTGTCTCTTGTGTTCCAGAGAGCAACTTTCCACTTTTTTTTAGATGAGGTTGTTGAGCTGAAACATGTTTGTTTGCTTGTTTGATTTGGATGTTTGAGGAAGCAGCACTCGGCCTCACTTCGCTACTCATCCATTGCCCAAAAATATTAGATTTCCACATATTGGCAGGCTCTACACACACAAACACTCAGACACACACTGAGTGATTCCCTATTCACTGCAAAGCAAAAAAGACACGTTTCCCATCATGCACACGTTTCACACAGCGTCCCCGCAACGAGCAGGTCTGCGATTCATCATCCTTCACTCAACAACAACTTAGCTCAAGTTTAGCTCCCAGACATCTTTCTTTGTCTCATTTGTGCTGCTCGCTCAAGGATGTCTGTTTAATTAGCTTAGCTACATTGAAACAATGAAACATTTTGATGACAGATGAGCAGATGTTCTTGAATTCAACATTTTGCAGAACAATCATTGTAGTTAGGAAGCCCTTTTATCCCATTTTCCATACAAGTTAGGCAGTGATTTGGTTAAATCCTCCAGGATATGTTAGACTTTAAACAGTGATTCATTTTGCATGTTGCACATTTTGTCTTCATTGATAAATAACTGCTACTGCACAGGCAATCCCTCATCAATTCCACTTATTCTCTATTTCACCAACACCATAAATAATATACCGATAATATTGAAATAACTTGCATTAAAGTAACAACAAACCTTAACAGAGCAGTGGGTTTGTGAGGTTAGTCTAACACATCAGCGCAACATGAGCCAAAAAGAAAAAAAAAAATACATTTTTTGTCTCTCAGTACAGCTGTTGGTCCTTTGTCTCAATATGACAGGTGAACGTACCGAGAAAGAAAAGGAGGTTTTCACCATCTTCACTCAGTTGCTCAGCCCTTCTGTTCTGCCATATCGTGCTGATCTCAGTGGAAAGAGCAAAGGATGAGCCTGTACTGCTGGATTATTCTATATTTTCTCTCGTTTCCTCTTTCACAATGGGTTTAAGCTTCAGGAGATCAAAGGAGGGGAAGAGATGGGAGGGGAAAAAACAGTACAACCTGTGCACAAAAACTGGAGGAAGACAAAATGAATCAGAGGATGGGAGGAGGGAGAAAGACAGCCTGACTGACAGAGAGGTTAAAAGGGAAAAAATCACTGAGGATGCAGTGTTGCAGGAAAATAAGAAATCCTGACAATTAAATTCCACTGCTCCAAGACCTGAAAACCCAAAAAAACATGTGTGCACTCATTCACACAGATACACATGTACACTCCCCAGGCAAATGATTTGAACCAGACTCACAAACATGTCAAATGAATAGCACTACAAAAAAGGTTCATTGGTCTCCTCAGATCTGATAAAGGGGAAACTATCTTTCCGGCCCGAAGGTAAAAAATCTCAAAAACAAGGATGGATGAAAGTTTTCTTTTTGCTTTTATCATGAAGGAGTTTGATATGTAGTATGTCAAAACAGGACTGCGGTAAAATATCTCCCCAGACAGCATCCCACAGCTCTGCTTCATCCCAAAGGATGCACAAAGCAACCACCGGATTTTTTTTCACAGTCTGGCCACTGAAGTAGAAGCAGAGGAGACAAAGGAAGAATCCTACATGACTCTGGTACATTAAAAGAATTGCTCAGCGTTTTAGGAAATGCACTTTTTGCATTCGCTTCATTTCGGGAGGGAGACAAGCAGATCGATATCAATATCATGTCTGTGCATTAAGTGCAAAGCTGAGTCATAATGACAACAAGGAAAGAGCCTGACTCTGTCATAAAGTTCATAAACAACTGGCCATGCGAAAATATAATCAATTACACATTATATATCTTATATAAGTGATTAGATTTCCAGTTTCATGACAATAAAATGAAGGTGCATCCATGGCTGTGATGAGCACTGAGATTACAGAGTGCCACTTTAAGTGTGAAACCTCAATATCAGATTATGAAAGTAAAAAGACAGCATTATTTCCTCTAATGTCACAGCAGTGAGAGTTTCTTTTTTTTTCTTCTTTTTTTAAAAATCTCTCTGGATTGAAGATAACATATCAGAAATCTTCCAGCTTTCAAATGCTAATTGGAAATGGAACTTTGAAGCTGGTAATTCAGAAATCCTCAGCATTGAGATTGGTCAGTGAGCATCACAGCTGTTACAGCTGACCAGTTAGCCCCAGTGAGGCCAACTGGCAACAGAGGCAGGCCCCTCGGGCTGTTGTGCTTTGATTAGTTAATACTGAGCAACAGAGGCCAATCGATCAGGAGAATTGCTTGTTGCTAAAAGCTACTGGAGCGTGGGGTTCCTGCCACGCTGGGCCCTCAAAATGTCACCCACTGCATCTAATAAAAGGATAAGAGTGCTCTCTACGCTGCGGTGAACTTTAGATCAAGCCTGCGACTTCCACAACATTCAGCGGTGCAAGAAAAAGTTACTATGTGTTGTCGCTTTGTTTGATAGAAAGCTGCAGGCGTCTATACAGACAGCCTGCTGTATGTGCAAACAAGGATAAAACACACTCCTCTTCTTTGATATCCCTCCTGGTGTTTGTTTGACTTCAAAGATGATGATGGAGTTTTATTGAGGCTGGTAGGAATTGATCCTGACTCCTGTGATTAGCTCAGCAGCCCAGATGAAGCCTAAACTATCCTCTTCATGTTCTGCCTCTCTGTGATCTTCTGACTCCATTAGGCGCTCGCAGAATCGGCCTTTTTGTGATCAAAATATATATCTCATCTGCTGCCTTGTGCATGCATGTGCACTTCTGTGTTTTTAAGGTTATGTAGGGATAATCTCATTTTAAGCTCCTTTATCAGCACCTGTGCTACAGTTTCTCTGCCATTAGTTTGCTGCACCTATAATTTGAGATGTAATAGCGACAGGAGAAGATAAGTTGACAAGTGTAGGTATTCCTTATGGATGTGCAAAGCCAAATGGGGAAAAGCTCTCGATTCACAGAAGATTAAGGAGACAGGACAGCTGTGAAATTGTGAGACAAACTCATTCAAGAGCTGAAAGCAAGACCGCAGAGTCTAAATAAGTAAATTCAACATCTCAAGGGGTAGAAATGCAGACTTTGAACAGCAACTGTCTAAAATAAAAGCAAGAAAGTACGTCATTGAAAACCCCAAATGGATTAAACGACCGAGCAGCGGTTCAATCGGGGCTGCTGTGGCTCTACGACGACGTGCACTGACAACTTTGAAAACTGTGAGAAGCACTGTAGCCAAATACGGAGAAAATATGTGAGGAGTGGTTTCTCAATTTTGAATCCCATTTCTAGCGAGCTGGAGCAAACATGAGAAGTTGTTTGAATGTTGACAGGTGAAATCATCTTGAAAGTATGGAGGTGTTGCGAAGGCTGAGAGGCGGTGATATACAGTAGTGGTGTTGACAGAGATTTGAAGAGTCAAGCTGAATCACGACCATGAAATCTTACATGTGAGAAGGGAGCGGTGTCGACCATATTTACACTGAGGAGACGTTCGATTTAAAGATGCTGCATCGTGCTCACTTTTGAGATGGAGCAGCCTGGCATTTCTTATTACAAGAGACCTGCGCTGATTTTATATAGGCTGACTTATTTGCCGCCCAGCTCAGTCTGTTTGAAGTGTCAATCACGATCAGTAAAAACTTGATTTTTAAAACTAAACATTTGGCTGATATGTTTTATAACTGTACAGTTCTGGGTCTGCAAATCACTGACTCAGAAACTCTTAGGGAAAGGCTGTTATGATGCAAAAACGTTATACCATGAAGTGTTTTACAATACTGTCATTCTTGGCAACATCAAGAGAAAGATTAATTGAAAATTGAGAATGTAATTATGGGTTCTGATGAAGATTGGCGCCAAATTGACGTTAGGTAATTTACATACAATATTTATATAGAAGGTAAAATGTGTCTGGAGGGATAATAAATGTTAAATCATTGATTATCTGTTTTCTTGTTATAATATGAAATTTGCCATCGTGTCACATTTCCAGTACTAATTAAAACCTTTTGACTCCCTTAGACGAAGTGACGATGGAGGAAGTGGGCCAGACCACCCAGCTGAGGGCAGGGGAGCTCATCATCATTGTGGTGGTACTGATCATGTGGGCAGGTGAGAACGAAAACGTGTAACGAGCGAGGAATCACAAAGCTGCAGTGTTTCTGTCTGCTTTAATCTTCCCTAACTGCTTACAAAAGCAGGTGCATGCATATGTGTGTGAGAGGATAACCGGACTTGGCTGATGATGAATACTTCCTTCCTCCCCCCCAGGTGTGATCGCTCTCTTCTGCCGCCAGTATGACATAATCAAAGACAACGAGCCAAACAACAACAAGGACAAAGCCAAAAACTCCTCAGAGTGCAGTACTCCTGAACACCCAACAGGGGGGCTGTTGCGCAGTAAGGTATAACCAACCCCTCTCTCCTCCTCCCCCCCCCCCGGGGGCCTCCCCCTCAGCGGCGCCGGGCAGGTGAATGGTCCCCGGCCACTTCTAGACCTTTTCCACTGACACTTCATGCCTACTCATAGTGTCATCTGAGCATCAGCTTCAGGCTAAAGCTACATAATGCTTCAGCGTGGCAGCATTTTGTGCATGGCTGCAACATTTAACATCAAACAGCAAACACACTCCAGTCATGATGTCGAATAAGTTCTCTTTTGATCAATTCGCAGAGCCTCATATCATATTCATTTCTTATGTTCAAACCTGGCAGAAAACAAAGTCAAAAACACTCTGTTTCTACAAACATCAATAAAACATCCAAGTGCAGAGGCATCCTCATGCTCATTGAAGAAGCTTATTGTATGATTCCTGTGAGTCCTCCAGCCTTCTCATACCTGTCATCTTCTTCTTTGCTCCCACAGTTCCCCCAGAACAACAACAACAATAGGATGCCATCTGTCAACATCATTGAGGTGTGACTGCCAAGACGTCTTCTCTTTATCCATAAAGACTTTGTGTTCTCACAAACAAGCGGGCCCCTTTTTAAGCCCATCTGCTTGTCAGGATGAGGCTGGGACTCTGGGCCCCTCGGTGGCGCCTGCTCTCCTTTGGCACGCGGCCCGGCGATGAAGTCGAAGCTGCAGGACTCCGGGGGACGGGCACGGCCTGGCCGGAGCTGGTCTGAGAGCGGAGTCCGCAGCGGAGAGACTGTGGCAAGAGTTCAGTGGCTCCACCGTGCTCAATAACTACTGGACCATGGGGCAGCGGAGATTAGGGCCAAATGGCTCAGGCAGCGGACAGACTGCAGATACACAAACCCCAGGGACCAAAGCCGATAAACAGAGCCAGAGACCTTATTATTCTCTTTCTCTCCCTTTCTTCAATTCTCATTTCTGAGTGGCACTAAACTGCATCCACAATATCTGATATTCTAGACCTTATTTTCCTCCATAACATCCTCTAGTCTACACTTTCTTAATTGAAGGAAAATATTGTATCAATCAAGTGTGTCACTCTAATGTTTTTTTAAACTTTACTTAAGGTGCCACCAGAACACTTCTGTTGTTCTGGTATCTGTTTTTTTTTTCTTCTTTTTTTAGACCACCCCTCAGGCGGAAACTTTTTGCCGTCCTGTGGGAAATGTCTTCATTCTGGCGAGCTTGTTTTCCCCCCCTCAGGGAATCCAGACTCCACCTGGCCAATTTAGCAGCCATTTCTTAAGACGTGCTGCGATGACGCCAGAGCAGCTTTAGAGGGATCACACCGCTCACCACCAGAGCTGAATCACCCCCAATCTTGTCAGAAAAGATGAAAGGTGTCTCTGATCTTAACATGTCTGTAACGGGACGAGTTTGGTATCACATTTGCGTCCTCTAACTTTTTTTCAAGGGGTTTATTTCAGCTTTCTGAATTGTTACATTCCACGTCTTGGTGAACCCTTTAGTGTTTCCTTGTGTCTTTCTCTTTGAGGGTGATTAATTTCAGAGCGTCCTAGGGGAGAGAAAAGACCTGCCATAATGGAGCGCAACATCTAATTAATGAACTTTAAAAATGGGCTGGACTCACGTTTACAGAGAAGTTGACTTGCCTCTGTAGAGAAACAGAAAGAGATCCCTTAAATCAGCAATAACAGCCCTCAGTGAAGCATGAAAGCAAGGACTCTTACTTCTGAATTCGATTGCGCACAAATCTTTAAGCGCTGTTGTAAAAACTTTGGTTTCTGACGGACAGCATGGAGAAAAAAAAAAGAAAAAAACTTTTTACGGGCCCAACCTTCAACCCTGAGACTTCCTTATGAAATCCTGAATCCATGTAACCGAGACAGAAGGGCTTCTACCGAGACTTTTTCAAATTTAAAGTCAACATTTGTGTTGAAACTCAATGTTGTAGAGGCTTCATTTACAGATAAGGGATCATCTGTCGCCATACGGTTCTGTGAAATGTATACAGAGAGGAAGCTCGTGGCTCGGCAGACCTGAGTCGGCTGCGGTGATAAGATGGCAAACGGTGTATTTGAGGGCTGATTCAAACTCAGTAGTACTGCCTTAAAAATAATTCAGTTTTATTTAGTATGACGGAAGGCCCTGTATCTCACATATATCTCATATTCTTTACCTTTCACCTAATATTCAAACCTGTGTGGAAAGTAAAAGGAAACTAAGTGACGTTGCAGGTAAGTGCGCAGATTTGGCTATAGTTGAGGCTTGTCGAAAAGCTCAAACATTTAACGTGTAAATACATTTTATATTTCACTCTCGTTTGGTGGAGTCAGTTTAGAGAGCCTTTAATGGAATATGACAAGGCAAATGTGGAAAATGCATACTCCTAATGTAAGAGGGTACTGCTCCTGGTGAAAAAAAAGGTGATTTTTGTTTTGTTTTGTTTATACTCCGCTGTTAAAGTCCTGATATTAAGAAGCTTTTCATACCTGTAGCACTTATCTGCTGTTATGTATTTTATTACATTATGTCATTGTGCTGTTTATGTGCAATACGACTGTGGATAGTTTAAATAATGATCCAAACATTATGGTAAAGAGCCACTCAGTTGCTGGAAATTGTATTGACAGGCAGAATGATGAACTCATCATGCACGGACTCATTCTGCGATACGCTGCCTAGTCATTTATTGTCAACACAGACATTTACATGTGTGCATGCAAACATAATGGGGCCGATGCACACACCGTAGACTAAAGGCAGTTAATAGAGAGAGCAATGAAGGTTACGGTTGAGTAGAGTGGGTAGAATGATGACTGCTGTAACGGCAGGCTCTTATCACTCCCTACCTCGCTCTGCCTCCACTTCCGCTCCTAATAAGAGTGAAAAAGCTCAAGATTGCACTCCTTCAACAAGCACTGATTCATGTCAGAGGTTTAAAGTGAAGGCATGGTGTTGGCTAAGGGAGAGAGTCGCAGGGGCCTCCCTTGACTGATTAACACAGACGTTGAGCTGTTGCCAGGACAAACTTGGTGAAGTCTTGAGTTGCTGTTCTGCTGCATTACCCAGAGTGATCAGCACTTCATCGGAAAACTTGTGCGGCTGAAGGTTGAATCAATTCTTCCCCTGGAACACTGCAACGGTAGCAGGCCCCGCCGATCGATAGGCATCCGTCCACACAGTAACAGATAATGATGATTGTCTCCCTGGATGATTTCTTTGAACCGGGGCCATGTTTTAAATTTGCCAGCAATATATTTCTCAACAACAGTCCCTGTTGGCGTTTGTGTATTCACTTCCCTCCTCCTCGTCCTCTTCAGTTGCTTAAATGAGCAAAACTTTAGCTAGAAAGGAGAGGTTTACTTTTTAACTCTTCTTCTACGGTGTGTTGCCAGTGTAAATATTGTATTCCTTATTACTGATTACAATGTAGGACTATTGTGAATATTCACCTTTGTGGCAGGTTGAAGTCCAAATTTGCTGTTAAAAAGTTGCAGTTTTTGCAACTGAGAGATGAGAATCCAGCAGCCTCTGTTTCATGGTAAACAGCTGTGGAATAAAAAACACAAAGGTTTTACATGTTGGGTAGACTGAAGTGCACTGAAGTTTGCTCAGTCAGCCATTCATAGACTTTAGGTCTACTGTTCATACTGCAAAGAAAAACTGATCATATTGAAGTTGTTTAAAAGTTCAGCTTAGTAATGAGGAAGGTTAAGCGTACATCTGTCGACCACAGATGGAAACTACTTTTCTCCTCAATCACTCGACAGATGTTGACGACTGTAAGAACATTCCACAACATTTAAACATTCCACTTGAGCTCAGTGGCAGCAAAACCACTGTTTTATCGAGACACTGAGGAATTCCTTCCAGTAAGAGGGGGTCCTGCCGTATGTCCGATACAAAGCTTGAAAAACATGCTCAGTAGCAGTAACAGCCTATTTTGCAACAAGACACCAGAGCAGTAAAGAGACTAAACAACTTAAACACAGTGAGGGTCATATGAGAGCAGAAACACACCTGGAAACTGAAACTCAGCATTGCAACAATACAGAGAATTCAACCTATTTCATTATGGGTTCTTGAAATATAAGGAATGAGATCCACAAAGAAGCATGGTTTAGAAAAATGAACTGCTTTATTAGTGCTATCATGTTTATATTCATTGTATGAAGTGTACAGCAGGCATTGCTTAATGAGGGCTAGCATGGTTTAACTATTATGCACAAGGTTACACAACTTCAATTATGAAGAATATGGTGTATGCTTACTTGTGTATGCTTCAATAAAATAAAAAATATCGACTATTTTCCATAAATGTCTGTGTTTGTGCTTAATTGGGGATAAAAACAATTAAGTGGTGGTATTCCAAACAAACTATATTTTCTAAACCGTTTCTGAGCATATCAGGCTGGTGAAATATTTTTGATAGAAAACAGTGTTCAAGACCCCAGGAAATCAGGGTTTTTTTCCTGTAGTGAATAATACATGTGAATCTGTCTTCACCAGGCTTAAGCTGTCAGACTTCTTTCCATCAAAAAAGAAAAAGCACATAGACCTACAATTTACTGTTACCAGAGAGAAATGGAGCTCAGACTGAGGAAGACATGAAGATTCAGCCAACAACATGGTTTCATATAATGTTGACTCAGCAGCTACTGAGAGTAAACATGCCAGGATTTGTAATGACTTAAAAATCGATTACACCTAAACCCTCCCCCCAAAAAAAATCAATTTTCAAGTTCCAAATGAGATGTTTAGGTTTGTCTTTGCATTTGTACCAATACAAGAGGAGCCATGGTCTTGAAGACATTGATGAACAAGTAAAATGAGGCGCTTTAGTTTTAGGTAGCGCAGCCTCTCTTTTGACAGAATCCAACACCACAGAAGAGCTGTCAGCCTCCTTACTGCTGAGATCCTGCCCGTGACTCTGGAGGGGTAAAACATTGTTGGAAAGTGTGAAGAGGTGCCGAGGCTGCTCCGCTGCACACGTGACCTGCAGTCTGCACAGCATGTGTCACGAGGCCTCCACCGACACATATCACTGCCTCCTGGATGGCTGGTCAGGGACATGCTGCCTCTCTCTCCGTACAGACAGGATTACTTTAACAGTCTGCATTATTCAATGGATGCTGATAAGCTCCATGTATATGGGCTCCTCTGGGCCACTTCTGTCAGTCTGTACCTGTACATGCCACATAAGACACTGGGCAGTAGACTCAGTATAAAGCTGACAAAGATGCAGAATCACTCACTAAACATTAACAGGTGAGGGCTTATTATGAGTACTTCATTAGCAGCGCTGTCTCACCCCCACACTAACACAGCTCCACTCTGACTCTGGGGAAACAGCTCTGCACTCAGTGCCTGTAGCTCTTACACTTTTCTTACAATGTTACAGGGTTTAATGAGACCACTGTGCAAAGAATCCTCCAAGCAGCTGAATACACTGTGGTCGCATCTGCTCTACAATTAAAGGGTCAATTCACACAAAAAACTAGAAACATTTGCTTACCCTGAGCAGCAGGATTTCAATTCAGGTCAGGTTTCGATATAAAGAGGGGGTAAAAAGGATTTTTGTTTGTTGTGCTCACGAAACAATTTATTTTCCAAAAGAAACCTCAAAAGACTTTGAAGTGAGCAAGTTTCAATTAAGTACTGTCAAAGTTCAGTCTTTCATTCTTTTAGTTAACACCAATATAACATACAAGACAAATTAACACTTTGTCTGCCCCAATATAAAACATTGAACTACATTATAACATGGCAGCCAGCACGTCTTTGAATATATAAAAAAGTGAGCCAATATTTGCAGCAGTTTCCTCCCTCCTAAACAGATGAATACATATTAAAACAGACATAGTTTCACGATAATAAAAAAGGTATTTAAGATGCTGAACATGCTTCCACACAATTAAAACATGCAGTAATTTTTAAAGTTGGGTACATGCATAGTTGAAACAAACATAGAAAAACACTCAAACTGACAAATCAAAAAATACACACCACAAATTTAACTTAGAATGACAAACAGTGCAAACATTGATATTTGAAGGTCCACAAAAGTGCTGGTTCAGGGAAATGGACTCCTCTCAAAGATTTTTGAGACGTGGGCGAAGCGCTTGTGCTTTACACTGTTCTTGGTCTGCCATTCATGCAGGGACATTTTTGGCACCATATTTCCAAAGCGTCTCTGGTAGTTCCTGAAAGTGAACAGAGATCCTGACCCTATAAGTCTGCCTTAAATGTTGTTTTAAATTTTTAAATTGTGAAGAAACCAGTGAGAATGACGTACCTGCATGTGAGGTCAGAGGGATGCTGCCACTGTCTGCCTGTAGAGCCTGGAGTCTGGTCCTCCACGTCGGTCATCAGCCTCATCAGCTCAGTCATGACATCTTCACAAAACAAGAGAAAAGATTTTATTAAAAAAACTTTTAAAAATACATATTTATATTTGCATTATGTAAAAGGTAAACTGAGAAATGCATTCATACCCCCAAGACTGGCACACAAAAGAGAATGTCATTCACTATACAGTCACTCCAGAAATGATCAAAATGACTACAGTGACAGAAATACAGTGCTTTGATGCACTAATGAGAGAATGTGGGAGAGGGGCTGGATGATCATCTAAAATCTATAATCCATAAAAAACTGTCTCAGACTGGTTCATACCTGGAGCTTCACATGACCTCTCCTTCAAGTGTCTGGTCACTGAAGCCACATACAGGCTTTTCTCACGCTCCCAGTCCGCTTCTCTTTTAAAGATCAGCGGCCTGTAAAAAGACAGAATATCTGTAAAAGCAGGTTTATTCACGTGCAGCCACACAACATCTCATTACGACTCAGAATATATATCAAAAAGCAAAATCATGCTCAATAAATATGGCTTTACAGACACTGATGACATAGAAAGGCAGACTGGTATTATAATGTATAGAAACAGTTGGCCTTAAAACCATGGAGCCAAAATATCCAAATTGCATCTAATATGGTCCAACTGCTCCCCCTTAAGGCAACAGAGGTAACTACAGTACTTTAGACTAAGCTTAAAAGAAAATATATGGAACAAGATTGGGAACAGTTATACAAAATGATGGATGGGAATACATTAACAATGAATGAAGTGATGTTACAACACATTCAGGTAATCATAACACACAAATAGGTATCATTATACAGAAAAACAAGAAGAAGAAATATTTCTTTACAAACAAACCAAACAAAAGCAGAAGGAAGGAAATGAATCTGGTGAATATAAGAACACAGACAGCAATGTAAGATACATTAAAAAAGCAAAGTCCAGGATATAGATGTACACAGTTTCTTAGCTTTTATATTCTATTTGTACCATAATTTTCAATGACTTAAAGTAGCTGGAAAATCTATGTATGAATATAGTGAAAGAGGATATACTGCTATCCCACTTACAAGTATGTATATGTTACTAGTCCATACCTGAAGCTCCTGTTTTTAACTGGGCTCTGCTTGGCAAGCTTCGTGTTCTGGTCTGGCACAGATGATGCAACTGGTTTACTACTGGTGAGCTGAGAGAGCGCCACGACGACTGACTTCACCTTCAAAAAGCAGAGGTTGTGTGTGTGTGTAAACATACAGTATGCACACTCAATGAACAAACATAACATGTGTGTAAGACCACATCTTCAGTGCCTCCTGCTGAAACAGCTTACCTGTACTTGGAGTGGTAATGTACTTTCATAGGTGGTGTCCAGCGTGGTCTCCTCTCCACTGAATGTGGTCTGGCACTCAAAAGACTCTATCACATCTCCCTGCACCTCCTCTGACACCTGTCTACTCTGCTCACTACCAGTGTTCACCTTCACTGTCACACCATGGCACACAGATGATTCAAATATGGGCTGACCGATATTCCAAAGCTCCTCAACATCACCTTCTAAAGGCTCTGTAGGTGAATTCACAGTATTCGACGACAGACCACTCGCAGTGGGAGACAAGCCCTCCACTGTGAAAGACACATGTAGCCCATGTGGCGCAGCTAGTGCATGACAACCAGACTCAGGCGAACTTTCTGCTGTCTTTACCTCACCTATCCTGAGCAAGGGGCTAGAGGTAGTTGGGAGCAACTTGGGGGTTCTTATTTTACAGTCTTTTAAATAGGACATGGAGAAGTAACCCTTATCCTCCTCCTCATCGTTTACATTCCCATCAATATCTTTTTTAAGCTCTTGTACTTCTACCAGATCCCCATGCCCACTATCTAACTCTTGTCCATCTGCTACAGTGGGGACTGAGAGTCGCTTGTCCTGAGATGTGCTGCCATTTGGATTTTTGCCGATCTCTGAAGAGTCAGAAACTTCTCCAGCAGTGCTGAGGGGACTGAGACGCATGATAGCATCAACATCAATGTCAAAGACAGGTTCAAGACTGAAGAGGACCTTTTCAGTCTTCAAACTGTGTGGTTCAGTCCCCTCATCACCCCCTGGCTTGGACCCACATTCTCCATGCAGCTGAGAGCTTGCGATGTCTTTTGTTTCAATGCTGATAGATGCAGACTGAGAAACGGCTGAAGAGGACACAGACTGTGCTGTAGGAGGGCTACAGTAGTCCATGAAACAGCCAAGGTCTGGGGACAGAGAGTTCGGGGTGAAAGCCTTTTTAGCTGGAGTCTCATAGCTGGCATCATCCAATTTCCTCTTTTTTGCACAATTGTTCATCACCTCAATCTTAAAATTGATAAATGGATCATGAAACTTTCCCACGCAGTGTAGACTGGACTTCTGATCACATGTGATCATTCTTTGATCCATGCCTGTTGAAAAAAAGAAAATAAAATAATCATCAGGTCAACTCCTTCAGTAGGATCAGCATTTGGGTCATTGCAGAATTGGAGGACATTTTCTGTCCCCCCCATGACATTTCAAATAATCCATGCACAAAATACTAAAACATGCACTTGGGATGTAAATTAGAGTTGTTTTGAGGCAAATGTAAATATAGCTGAGGTACCAAAGCTTTTTTAGCCTTCCAAAAGAAGAGCAAAAACAGTGAGCTTTGCGACTCATAAGAAATGACATCAAGCCATGTGCTAAACCCATGGGTAGAAAAAAGTTGAGTCCTATCTTCTATTTTTCACATTTTTGTTCGATATTTTCAGCCTTAATTGAGTCTGTAATTTTCTCAGCTCACAATGGTTTAACCTATTGCCTTTTTAGTTTGAAGAGTTATATGAATGAAGTTTTTGAGCAAATACATAAAAATAAATAATGTAATAAAAAAAAAAGTTTTACAATTAAAAAATTGGGCAAGATAGATTTCAAAAGTTCCTTAAATTTATATAAATCAAGTCTTACCTGAAATTAAATGAGTATTCAATCTGGATGTAACTTTTATGTAATGGCAAAGTATTTATTAAACAATATTTTAAAATATATGTTTTTCAGGTGCCTGAGTATCCATAACAGGGTTGCGCCAAAAACAGCACACAACAAATAAAACATCTAATAAAAAGTGCACCTTTGATGTCTGAGCTGGACGAATCAAATTATTTGATGGTGTACTACCTGTTTTTCATGAAGACATAACAGAAAATACTAAACTAAATGGTCCATGTTTCATTAATATTAATGTCTAAATTGTTCTCCAATTCTGGAATGACCCATTTAGCAAACTACAAAGAAATTAATACATTAAGAAAATTGAGTTAATATCAAACATTTTACTCACTTGTGTCGATAAGTGCTTTGGCTTCAACCACCTCCCCAGTCACTTTCCACTCCTTTTAAAGCATATGCTAAACAATAATGTAAAAAAAAAAAAAAAAAAAGTCAAAAACAAGGTCTTTACTGCACAAAAAGGGCTTTCAGATGACACTACTTTACCTCCACTTGTAAATTAAATGAGCCTAGCCTAGCCTTAACCTAGCTCGTTTAAATCCAAATATTTAAAACGTTTGGTCGTAGAAAAACTTCATACTTGCACACACTGAAGCTGACAATTCGTTACTTTACCTCCATGTGACATAGAAAATGCTAAATGTAAAGTTAGCCAACTTAGCCTTGAGCAAACTAGGATGAAGGCGGCAGAAACACTCGGCGGGCGTACACCGCTGTTAGCTAATGTTAGCAGCACTTTTTTTTGTTTGAAGATCAATGTTAGCAGCACTTTCTTACACTTCAGCAAATGTTATCTAGCTAACTTCGTCACTGACAGTTTACAAGACGTTAAATGCAAGCTATAAAGCAGATTAAACTGGTGCCAGCCGACTGAATTAAGTACCACTACTCAAACAAAGCGTAGCAGCACTTACGTGAAGACGCAGAGGCAGGTCGCTCTCCTCAGTTCAAAAAATAACAACTGATTCGCTCTCTCGGCCGCGCGCAGCAGAGTGCACGCGTACGTTAAGTAGGGTGAAGCGGCGCTTCCTTCAAGTTCAAGATTGTATTACTTCATTTGGATGGTTTGGCTCTTTATAGGTGAATTTTAGAAAGTCAGACATTTTAACGAATTAACAGTATCTTACATCGTAAAGATGAAGTCATTAAAATGTCATATGATGACCCAGAAACAAGAAGATCAGTAAAAACTATGTTGCCGTGTGTGTTTGAGTGCAAAAAAAGTATTTTTTTTTTTTTTTTAAAGCACATATAATTCTGTGTGCACATATTTACTTAAACCGGCATCAAACTTCTGATAGTACGGCTATATATATTTTACATGTTTATTGTAACCTTGCTTAAACTTAATAATGATAATTAGATGATGCAGTCAGTCCTTTTGGACACATACTGTTGTCACTGTGGAATAAATACTGACAGAACAAATGTTTTACTCTACTGTTTATATTCTGATTCATAATTCGTCTCTACACCAATTCACATTCATAAATGATCCATCAGTCATTAATAAGTGTTTGATTAATCCTTCTGTTTGATTAATCTTATAAAAAAAAAGGACATTCACAATCACTATTGTATGGTCCAGGAGAACATTTTATAGAATATGATGAATAACACATGTTTGAATACTGATTTTAGATTGTTAGCTAAACTTTTACATTTGCACATATAAAAATGTGTATCAGCTTCACGGAGAAAAAAAAAAGATGCATTTTATTTGTAAACTGTGGGGTCATATTATGACAAGTCTGACTAAAATAAATGTGCATAAGATGTGTTTTTACAACTCTCAAAGGAAAAAGGGTCAGATTTGACCCTGAACAGTATGTAAGGCTTAAATGGGGATTGCATAAGTCCATGAAGAACCAACTTCTTTTGGACTAAAATGATTTTTTACTTGAGTTTTACAGTCTATCATCTATTTTTTGCAATCAACCAAAGGCCAAAGCCATAAAGTATGTTTCTAAACTGATCACTTATATATATTATATATCATATTATATATATACTGTTAATACGCTGACTTTCTTGAATACCGTGTCCTGTGAGTAGCTTGCTCATGTTGCCTCTTTCTAGTCGTGTAGATACAGAAGCATCTGAGGGCCACTACTAAGGACTTGGTAGCAGGGAGGCAGTGAGAAACCTTACTGATGTCACTAGTGTCTGTTTTGCCACTTTTCCAGTTTCCAACCATGTTTTACCCACAATGTCTCCTTTTGGTGTAGTGAAGTTCACGTCCTCTTGGTGCCATATGTCTGACTAAAGGCACTCTTGTGATGAAGTCCAGATGTTTGACCCAAAAATCCAATGGGGTCGAGTGAGACTCTGTGAGTCTGAAGGAGCAGAGCAAAAGAGACATTTTATTTTTAACACATTAGACTGACATCAGAATAGGACTGCAATTAAAAAGTATTTTTTATTTCTGAGTCATCTGAAAAATGATTTCTTCCATTTATTGCTTAAGACAGAAAAAGCAGCAAATCCTCACAGCCAATCACACATTATGATGCATGCTCTACCAGCAGATGGCAGTGCACTCTCTCACATTGTATCCAGACATTAAACAAATCACCAGTTGCACACATGCTCATTGTGGTATTCATGTATTCTCGTATGGAGATAAGATGTGAATACATCAGATACAAATACAACAGATGAATGTTGAATGCAGTCTGTAGTTATCAATGAACTGACAAATTACTTAAAGACATTCAGACATAGAGGAAAAGTAAACATCACTTCTGTGGCTAAATGCCATTGTTTCAATTTATTGCCCACAAGTCCAAATTTGATGACTTTTCACAAAATTTGGATATCTTGGCAAAGCACGTGACTGTATGAACACAATGAGAATGATGCAACTGCATCGAGGAACTCTGCCAAGTGTGTCGGGAAAGCTTCCTCAAAGGGAAATGAAAGGGTCATCACTTTGAAAAGTATGAAAGAATTGGAATAAACATGTATAGAGCATATTTCAGTCCTATTCAAGTCCAAGAGGGAGTGAACCCGATGCCATTTCAGAAGATATTTACTTTGAATTGATTTTACATCTTGAAGTGGCTTCCCCAAGTTGTCCAAAAGGCCCTTAAAGATTCACAAAATGGAAAATCAAAGCTGCACAAAAATACTCTTAATACACTGAATAAAAACTGACTGACATAAAGACACAGTCATTAGACTGTCCAGATTACATAACAGGTGTCGCAGTTAAATTAAGTTATCTCATAATTTCATACCTACAGTTACTTAAACAGAAAGACAAAATGTTACAGTGTTGCCATCTAAATAGGGCACTTACTTATTTCCATTTTTTTCTGTGATTAGCAAAAGGATTGTTGACCACAGCAGTTCTTATAAAGTCAAGATGAGTAGTAATATTGTGATTCTGTGATACATAAACATATCTTGTTTAGATGTGACTTGGCAAGTGATTACAAACTGAATGACAGAGGAAGTGGTTTACTGTAATTGAAACTTGTGATACAGATCGACACAACAGCAATCCACATGAGACAATTTCAATGAAATCTACAAATCTCTTACGTTCAATATTAAAGTTGTTATTTTTATTCAATTACCAGGATATCTTTGGTAGTGAGAGAGAATTGGGCCAGGAATGTATAGAGTCCAATCCTGTTATATACACACACAAGCCTTCTTTTAAAGCTTGTTAATATGTTGATTCCTAGTTGTTTTTTTTACAAAGGGACCATAAACAGGATGGCTGCCGGACACTGTCTCCTTATCTCTCTTATGGAAACTCATACACACACATAGATATCTACACAGTTACATGAACAAACGCAATCTCTTCTCGTCCACCCACACAAACACCCACAATACACCCATTAACTCTGACTTCTGGGGCACCGTCCCAAGTTTGAGCAATGGTTCCTGGAAGTCTGTATCCCATTGTGTTTTGGGATCACGAGATATGACTATTGTCTCGGCAGCTACTGAACAAGAAAACAATAGCCTTGTGGTAATATAACTGTTAACTTTATATTTTATCAACCTAAGTAACCATAAATGAATTTTACTCAAGTCCAACCAATATGTCTGTCTAAGCAGAATAATATAGCTGTCTCCACTAAAATCTTCTGTTCTGAAGTCTTAAAGGACAAGTTCACAATTTTTGTGTCTTACCCAAATGAACACTGAACACAGGTTTTTCTTGCTGTAATCATTCCTCCTATTCATACTGACCATTACAATTTAAGTGATGGAGGTCGAAATCCACTAACATCTTTCCATACAAAAATGTTATAAGGCTTCAGCTGTGCAAAGGGGTCAGATCAAGTAGATATCTTTCAACGTTACAGTCTTTTTAGGGCCAGTCCTTCTTTTTGTATACTTCCACCACAGATCAACTGGGAAACACTGTCCAAGGAAACACAAAGAGGGAGCTTGATCTTTTAATAGCCAGTATGAACAGGGGGAATGATTACAGCAAAGAAAACCTCTTTCACTATTCTTTGAAGCTTTCTTTTAAGGGCCTATTTTTGTGAGAAGACATGTTAACCATTCAAATGGGGAATCAAACGCTTACTTCCTCCAAAGGAATCTATGGAGTTGCACTTGGTTGTTCAAACAAAAAAGTTATGTAAAAGTACTTTGTTTAAAGTATACCGACACCTTTAACATCACCACCCCACCACCACCTACCATGGATTGCTGAAAAGGGACAATAGTTTTAAAAGTCTAAAACAACTGCTTCAAACCTGCAGTGTGTAGAACTCCTGTTTCCCTTGGAGAGAGGGACATAATTTGACTCTAACAATCTATGAAGGCTAAAGTAGAGGTGACATTCCTGTTCTAAAGCTGAAAAACTGCCCTTAAAGTTTTCTTGAATTTAGATTTTCTCATTGTTGATTTGACTCTTCAAGTTCACAAACAGTATTCACATAATAATGACTAGTTTTCTGAACCTAAAAATGGAACATATATGAGTCATCTAGCTCACCGACCCAACAGGAAATGACAAATATGGTCATACTGTCGGGCCACTGGCAGATATCACCAGATGTGACCAGTTTGATCCTGTCTAACACGCCAGGGTAGCACAAGTGTAATTTATTCACATGTGAATTACTTTTAATATGATAGAGCACTTCATTCTAGATACAATGACAGTGTGGGACACATTTTTGACCATGGTTGCTCTTAAAACTATGTGAGGATACAAGAAATGTATATTGTAATGTAATGTGGCTGTCTTGTTGAGCTGTGGCAATAGATCACAAAGTGGACAAGGCAATACAGTGTTTTAAAGAGCATTTTAAAGAAGAAAAGAGACAAACTATGACACAAAGCCTCAATTCTGAATCAGTTATAACTTTGGTTATCTGAGATCTCTACAATTACTTTGCAGCAGACAGGAAGTCACTGTAATGACAATGAAAGATCATTTGGTATCTTGCTGTTAATTAATCAACAATCTTATGATGTCTAATGAGCTTTCTTAACCATGTGAGGACAGCACAGACCCTGGACTCTTTTATAAAAACCTTTCTAAAACTTTCATTTTATTTATGTTGTGTCTTATATTTTTTAATGTTGTTCTTTGTGATCAACTATGATTGAAAAGTTAGGCGCAAATTTAATGTGTTATTATTATTTATTATTGAATAAAAGTGAGATGAAGGCCAAAATAGACAGATACTACAGTATGCCTATATATTCATAGTAAACCATGGTGGTGAGGGATCATTTAACATGGTGAAATTGTGGTTTACACATCTAAATTGCCACTAGCATTGCATCTCTATAGGGGAAATGACTCACTTACACTTCATCCACAATCACACATGGTCAAAAGTATAAACATACATAGAACAAAACCTTTCTTCAGCTTCAGTAATTCCTGTGCTTTAATGCTGATTCGATCATTTTAGTCTGATAGTATACTGACCTAAGGTGTTATGGTAAGCATATTGCTTGCAAAACATCATGATGTTAAACTGTTTGTGAGTATGTTATACTGTTGATACTATTTAGCTAAATCTAAGTGCAGCCTCACATAGCCACTACATGACTGTATGAATTCTTACTGTAGGTCTTGTTGATATCTAAAGTGTAAATTGCATCATTTCGTCTGCAGTTGTCACCTGAATACTTACACATCTCATAGGGAGTTCATACACAGACACCCAAATCTAATAAAAAAATTACAAATGACATGCCTGGTAAATATAAGGTCATGTCCCAGGTGAATCAGAAGTGGAGTGGTGTCTTTTATACAGTAAATTCATTGGTTTAAGACAAAAGGGCCAGGCTGTTGTTTGCTGCCTTTTTATCAGTACATGGTCTAATACTTTTAATGTTGTCACATAATCTTCAGATATAATCATTATGATAGCGAAATTTCTGCTGTGGCTTTAATCTTATAGTGCAAGGTAAAGTTTCTAGCCTACATGCAACAAATGACACACAAACTACAGTTTTACTTCCTCAAATCTCATGCAACCAGTGTTCACCCATTTCCCCCACATTCACATAGATCACCAGATAGCAGATGACACTCCGTTGATATAGAAACCTACACTGAGTATTACATTTGAAACTAAAAATAAAAATACATTATTTTTTTAAAAACAGAGGATGTTTATTGATTTTATAACAATGGAAACAGCTGGTACAGTAAAGTATCATGATCTCTCTGATATAAAATACAAATTCCATCATGCAATCCTACACAAATTACAGTATGTCTTCAATATAAGGTATGTGGCTTCATAAAAAAATGGCATTGTACTTACATTGCCCACATTATGCATCCACGCACTATATAGTGTATTTATATATTGTATAAAATATATATCTATATACTGTACAAAATTATATTAAATTGGATAAAATTAATAATATACAATAACCACAACAAATATATTTAAATAGCATATTATCTTAGTTATTATTATCTTATATATATATATATATTGAACCCATGTGTATTTCTCCTACCTTCCACAGGTAGGAGACTCATAAACTGAACCTGGGGACGGTACTACATTGCTACTGGGCCATGGTCTTCAAGGTGCGAGCTCTTTCTAGAATTATTCATCTGTGCACCAATGCATCACAGCTGTGAGGTTATTATGAAGGCTGAGGCTGTTTGTGTTTTGTTTGCAACACAAACCCTGTTACTGATCTGAGATGCTGCTTTCTCAAACGTAACAGAGTTTTAATTTAATTCATAAGAAGGGGACTCTGGATGTTTAAGGACTAAAGGGAATGTGTTCTGCATTAATAGTAAACTCCTGGTAAAAATGCTCCTGCTTTAAAAGACTACTTTGATAATGGTCAAAGTTAAGTTCATTGTGTTAAAACATTATTAAGATAACTAATAACAATTCTACAATCTTTTAGGTGGCATATTAGGTATTCTGTGTCCACTCATACACATAATCATCTGAAGACAACTGTGGTAGGTTGCTTAACAATGAAACAGTAAAATAATACTTATAATGGCAGGATACATGACACACTGCACTCAACATGTCTCACACTGTAAGTAATACAAACATACACTCATTTAAAAATCACATCCATATACACATGATTGTCCTGAAATGATTAAATTCATAAATAGTGCAAGAAAGACTGCAGAATTAAGTGATCTATAAAAGCAAAAAATATATAAAAACAGTGTTTACCCTGAACTTTTTCTTGCAGCACCGGCATGTTCACATTGTGTTATAATGGCCCAATTAAGAACTAATGAAAGCATAGTTCAAATCCGATTTGGATTGATTGATTTAAGAATTATCTACTGCATCATTTCAAACATAAAAAAGATGGTTATTGACTGATAAAGCACATAACACCAATTGTGCTGCTGCAAAACTAATGAAGGGTAAACATGGTACAAAACGTTAATATAGGTTTCTGCATGATTTGTAATAATGCAAAAGCAGATTTAAGATTGTTTTGCATGAAAAAGATGAATTTCCTCTGTTGCAGGGGAAACGTCTCCACAACAGCATCTTTACACATCTTCTTCAGAGCTAGTAGTAGAGTAACTGCCGGAGTAGCACCACCTACATATGACAACAGAGCATTATTTAAAACATTTCAGGTGAGGACATTTCATTTCTTTTTATATACTGACATGATTAAAACATACCCTTTAATTTGCTCTCTGTAGTGCCAGATTAAAAGCACCAGCACAATACCAACTACCACCAGAACCAGAGGCACGATGACAACAGCAGCAGTCATGGAGGGAGACATCGCTGTCAAGAGATGAAAGTTAAACAGTTAATCCAAAAAAACAAACAAATAAAAATGAAAAAAATAGACATTTTCTTTCAGCACATGACAAAGGAGCCATGTGACCCTTTTACACACATCACACAATTGATTGGCAAATTAATTAATTAGCTGATTGGGTTAAGTGTCACAACTTTGATCCCCACACCATCCATGTATTCACTCTGCTGTGGGTTATGGGGATAGAAGTGATAAATAGAATAGTAGAAGGTGCTAGCTGAAGTTAATGACAACTTCTTTAATGAGAACTGATTGGTTTTTGATGTTTATGAATGGTAGCCACTTCGAGGCAAATGTCTGTGGTGTTGCACTAAGCCTTTTTTAACAGCAGACATTTTGACTTCTTGTAGTTGTTCCTAATAACATTAACAATTAATCTGTTTCATTTAGAGGTCCCAGTAAGCCATGGCAGCATGACAGTGAGCCAGCACGCTCAATAGAAAGGCCCTAAAACCTTCACACATAAATGGAACGCTGCCAAGACACTTGTGCCTTTCTTGGTATTACACATTACAATGTATGCTGTATGTAACTTCACAGCCTGCTCTATGTCAGACAGGAAGTGCAGGAACATCATGCAGCCTTGCATTGACAGTGTCTCACACTATACAAAAGAAGTGAGAAACTGAACACACTCTCTATGTCTGATTCTTATCTCTTTTTTATATAATTGTGTCAAATGTGTCACCTGACCACTTCTCAGGTAGAGGAGGACAAATCAAACATACCAATATGACGCCTTCCTCACTTTATTCTCCATTTTTGACTGTTATGTAGGTCATGTGAGTGAGACTTATACATTATTTGATTTAATTCACACATCACATACAATTGATCTTCATATCATATATGGTTTAGTTATCAATGCTGACTTGCTCTGTTTTGTATGATGCTTTTTGTTCTCTCTTTGCAGAGCTTAAACCAAACAAACCACAAACTGTCTTTGGGTCTCTTAGTCACCTCAGCCTACCCACAAGTTTTAAAACTTAACTCTTCCAGGATGTAACCCATCCATCATCATACATATATGAACTCTAATATAATGAATCACCTTCAGTTTGTCCTTACCCACCTTGTTTCTCAAGTTTGACTTTGTCCTCATTTACTTTGATCTTGCTGCAGTTGACTGTAATAAGAAGATATTCTTCAGGATGTTGGATAAATGGAGATGCACATTTCATGGCAAAATATATGAATGACAAACTCAAAATTACCATGAGTAGGGCTGGGTATCATAAAAAAAATTATGATACCAGTACCCTTAAAGTGACACTGATACTAATTGTGTACTTCACTCGATACCCCTCATGTGAATAGAATAATTCAATTGAATTGAATGCCACCACTCCTCCACATCTCAATGATTAGATTTTTAGACAAATGCATTTTGAAAGTTGTGTTGTAACTGTGCAGCACTGGGCCAATGACATTTGCATTAAATCGAAGAACACTTGCGTTAATTGGCTGTGTGCAAATCCATACAGATAGTCATATTTTCTAACTTTGGGTACAGAAAGGATTGATTGCAGATATTGTTTGAAGGGAGATGTTTTGATACTTCTTAATATCAATTTATTTTGGTCAATACCTAAAAGATATTGAGTACGGATACCCAGCCCTATAAAAGACACTCAATCTGAGGTAAATGGTAGAACAAAATGTTTACAATGACAATGGAAAGACATACTTTAAAAAAGGTCTGACTCACCAATACAACCAGCTGTGAGTTCTGTCTCCTGTGGAAAAGAAACATAAAAAATTATTGTCTGAAAGTTGGCACAGTGATGGTATTGTAGTCTTCACTTTCTACACACACAACATTATTTGGACAAGAACAGTTTACTTAACATAAATCACATAATCTTGTTTCAAGAGCTGGATGTAATAGAGAAGGATGTAATAAAAAAGAAGTGTAACACCTCTGGTTTGCAGGTTTGAGTGTTGAAGATCTCATTAAAGCATTCTGAGGTAACGAGAGTGCTGACTTCGTTTCTCACCACCAGGCCATTCTCATCCTTTGGATGTGCAAGAACATCCTAATAAAATCAATATGCAGAGGAGGAAAAAAAGAGAAAATAGTCCTTCACCAACAAATACCCTCAGACACATTGTCTTTCTCAGTATGGATGCAGTTTCATGTCGATCAGAACAGCCATTGTTTCTATTCAAATAATGTTTCTTTCTATGTCAAATCAAAACTTGAGAAACGTGGAAAACAGAGAAATATGTCAGAGAAGTTAAGCTTATGTATTTGGGGTTGTCTAACTTACATTACTGTTGGTCCATGAGTAGTGGCAGTCGGCTGAGACATGTGACCCATCTGTGATGTTGTACACTGTAAGGCCGCCAACCTGAGTGACATTACAGGTTAAGTCTTGTGCACTGCAAAGTTGTAGACAGACATCTGGGAAAAAAACAAAAAATACACCACAATAAGCATTTGGTTATGAAATGCTCCTCTAATGTAAACAGTCAATGCAACACAATTGTTATTTCAAATTGTGTATGCAAAGAACTACTCGACAGGTGTAGCGGTTCAATGAATTGATGCTTATAGGCCTTTGACACTGCTGTAGAATGTAACGGTGCTGGAAGGAATCCTAATGCAGGTCATTTATTTCACAATGTCACATACTGATAGTTAAGTGGTGATGAAAGGTTTCGAGTACTCAAGGGTTTAGCATATGAGAGAGAGTTACCAGTCAGAGGTTTGTATCTTCTTACAGCAGATACAGTTCTGACTAAGTTTCAGTGACTTTAAATGCAGTGAAGTTTGGTTTTAAGTAAGTAATGTTATATTCACACTCACAAGTAATATTATATTCAATATTATATTCATCAATTTCCTACTCCAAACAGCACAAGTGTTCCTTAAAATCAACAGCGATGCTACCTCTTTAGAATAAGCATGGTATTCCCCCATCACACAGCGCCCCTCTCTTTCCGTTAAGTCCGGTCAGTGCCTCCACACGTGCATCGTCAAGAAATCGTCCCTAGGATGGTGAAGTCATGACTTACCCTACTCTAACACATATTAATCATTTGGAAACAGAAATAGGCTGGGTCATGACTTCGCCATCCTAGGAAAGGTCTGTTTCCCAGTCTATGTTTTTCCCGTAAATACTGAGGTCCTCGCCTGAGCCCAAGTTTACCTTACCCCCAACAACCAATTATCCTGCTACGCCTCAACATAACCTACATCTAACAAGTCCTAACGTGCGGCGTATAGAGTGGTTAATATCCAGGTGCCCCGCTAAAATAATACCGCCATATGACAAACCCGCGCTTTACATAACAACTTTTATCGGTATAACAGGTAGACATTTTCGCAAGTTTCACAAGTGACGCGATAGCTCACTGATTGAGTCAGTTCGCAGATAATGAACTTTTAACACTTCAATATTTGATATTAAATATGTACTAATTTAAAGACACGGGCTTCACTTAGCAATACAAATAATATATTAGGCTACTTACATGGAATTACAATGAAGCGGACGACTACGCTGCGCATCCCGGTGCTCTTCATCCTGGCAGTGAAACCCGCGTCCTTCTGACAGACACTGACACTTTGGCTTTAGTATTTACCGGATGTTCAACTTTCGGTCTTCAAAATAAACCTAAGTATTATAAAAAATTTTAAAAAACACACCATTACAGACGTGTGATATTTACTGAATAATCAACAATATAATTGCAGATTGATTGTCCACAGTTATAAAGACAGTTGACATTTCACAAGTCGACAAATTTTGTTCTAGTAATCCACCAATACATTTAAATATATTTAAATACATTCAAATATAGTAACATGGAAGAAAAGCTGCGTGTTTTTCAGTGTCTTTATTAAGATACACACAGAACATACAAGAAATACAGGCACAAGTCAGTATTTAATGTGACCTCCCTTGGCACCAAGCACTTCTTGAACTCTTTTGGGAAGACTGTCCTGAAGTTTTCTGAAATAATCTTCTGGTAGGCCTACTATATTAAATCAGGCTTCTTTCAGCACTTCCCAGACATCTTCTTTATATTTGGGCTGTCTTTTATTTATTTCTCTGTCCAGGTGATTTTATGTCTGTCAAATTCTGTGATCTTTGGTATTTTGAATGGAATGCTGTGATTGAAAGTTGGAAGTTGGAACAAATGAAAATTTAAACCTATTACGTTTTACCTTGTAAGAAATGTATCTCTGCACAAAGGGCCAATTATTTAACTGGCTGTACTTAAACAATACCGAACAGATGATTTTTGTTTTGCACTGTAAGCTTACCCATACCAAGAAATTAATCAACGGGTTAAAATGGTCTCAGTAAAGAATGTGTCAAATTAAGCCACACTGAAAGGATTCTGCATGCTGAACAGGAAGTGGAGTCTCTGCAGGCCATTTTTTTGGAGATTACTTGACTCAAGGTCATGTGTCAAGTTCCTTGACACATCTTGTATCAGTGAGTTGATATGGTAGTGAACATTTACCTTCAGGAAGTGGTTGTCACAGACCTCTCCATCTTGTATCAGTTATCTTGGAGGTGACTAATTTAAAAAAAAATGTAGAAACTACACTTAGTATTAAATTTGCTTTGCTTTGCTTTACTAAAAATAAAAACACTTTTTTTTTTAACAGAAATGTTTATTGATTTTTTTGGCAGCAAACAACAGTGGAAATAGCTGGTACAGTAAAGTCACATGATCACTGTGAAAGATATAAAATACAAATTTCATAATGCTATCCTACACAAATCACAGAATGTCTTCAATATAAAGTATGAGGCTTCTTCATAAAAAATTGCATTGGGTGTACTTACATTAACCACATTATGGCATCCACGCACTATATAGTGTATTTATATATTGTATAAAAAATAAATATAAAAAATATATTAAATTATTTGCATATTTATACTAGTATAAAATATTAGTAATAATGGATAGGTTATAACTCTTTATAGGATATAAGTGTAGAATAATATGCAATAATAAAAATAATAATAAACAATATAACAGAAATATTTAAATAGCATATTATATAAGTTATGATTATCTTATATATATATTTTTGAACCCATGTGTATTTCTCCTACCTTCCACAGGTAGGAGTCTCCTAAACTGGACCTGGGGACGGTACTACATTGCTACTGGGCCATGGTCTTCAAGGTGCGAGCTCTTTCTAGAATTATTCATCTGTGCACCAATGCATCACAGCTGTGCCGTTATTATGAAGGCTGAGGCTGTTTGTGTTTTGTTTGCAACACAAACCCTGCTACTGATCTGAGATGCTGCTTTCTCAAACGTAACAGAGTTTTAATTTAATTCATAAGAAGGGGACTCTGGATGTTTAAGGACTAAAGGGAATGTGTTCTGCATTAATAGTAAACTCCTGGTAAAAATGCTCCTGCTTTAAAAGACTACTTTGATAATGGTCAAAGTTAAGTTCATTGTGTTAAAACATTATTAAGATAACTAATAACAATTCTACAATCTTTTAGGTGGCATATTAGGTATTATGTGTCCACTCATACACATAATCATCTGAAGACAACTGTGGTAGGTTGCTTAACAATGAAACAGTAAAATAATACTTATAATGGCAGGATACATGACACACTGCACTCAACATGTCTCACACTGTAAGTAATACAAACATACACTCATTTAAAAATCACATCCATATACACATGATTGTCCTGAAATGATTAAATTCATAGATAGTGCAAGAAAGACTGCAGAATTAAGTGATCTATAAAAGCAAAAAATATATAAAAACAGTGTTTACCCTGAACTTTTTCTTGCAGCACCGGCATGTTCACATTGTGTTGTAATGGCCCAATTAAGAACTAATGAAAGCATAGTTCAAATCCGATTTGGATTGATTGATTTAAGAAGGATCTACTGCATCATTTCAAACATAAAAAAGATGGTTATTGACTGATAAAGCACATAACACCAATTTTGCTGCTGCAAAAAGAATGAATGGTAAACATGGTACAAAACGTTAATATAGGTTTCTGCATGATTTGTAATAATGCAAAAGCAGATTTAAGGTTGTTTTGCTGAGAAACTATTCTAAATGACTGCATACAGTTTGACATACTCAACAAGATCAGGTTCCTTGAGATGATGAAATCAAAACAGAATGCATGACCCAAATCATGACGTCACTGTGATGGATGGAAAAAAAAAAGATGAATTTCCTCTGTTGCAGGGGAAACGTCTCCACAACAGCATCTTTACACATCTTCTTCATGGCTAGTAGTAGAGTAACTGCCGGAGTAGCACCACCTACCAATGACAACAGAGCATTATTTAAAACATTTCAGGTGACGACATTTAATTTCTTTTTATATACTGACGGGATTAAAACATACCCTTTAATTTGCTCTCTGTAGTGCCAGATTAAAAGCACCAGCACAATACCAACTACCACCAGAACCAGAGGCACGATGACAACAGCAGCAATCATGGAGGGAGACATCGCTGTCAAGAGATGAAAGTTAAACAGTTAATCCATCCACTTACATCATTTTAGTTTAACTCGAAAGTTCAATCGTCCTTTTAAAAAACATGATTAGGCTTTTAAACATCCTTAAAGGCTGATAAAGCATTATTATCATTAGCATCATCAAAGGCTACACATTTATTTATGTCAGTACATGACAATTACTACTTCATTTGAATGGAAATCTATGTAAAAGGGAGCCATGTGACCCTTTTACACACATCACACAATGTACTGGCAAATTAATTAATTAGCTTAATTAGCTGTTTGGGTTGAGTGTCACAAGTTTGATCCCCACATCATCCGTGTATTCACTCTGCTGTGGGTTATGGGGATAGAAGTGATAAATAGAATAGTAGAAGGTGCTAGCTGGTGACTGAAAAGGCTCCTTTCACTCTATCAGTAACTTCTTTAATGACAACTGATTGGTTTTTGATGTTTATGAATGGAAAACACTTTCAGGCAAATGTTTGTGGTGCTGCGATAAGCCTTTTTTAACAGTAGACATGTTGACTTCTTGTAGTTGTAACAATGAATCTGTTTCATTTGGGGTCCCAGTAAGCCATGTGTGAGCCAGCACGCTCAATTCAAAGGCCCTAAAACCTGCACACGTAAATGGAACGCTGCCAAGACTTAAAAATGACACTTGTGCCTTTCCTGGTATTACACATTAAAATATTTGCCTGCTCTAAGTCAGACAGGAAGTGCAGTTTGTCCCTACCCACCTTGTTTCTCAAGTTTGGCTTTGTCCTCATTTATCTTGATCTTGCTGCAGTCGACTGTAATAACAAGATATTCTTCAGGATGTTGGATAAATGCAGATGCATATTTCATGGCAAAGTATATGAATGATAAACTCTAAATAACCATAAAAGACACAAATGGATGAGAGAATCTGATGAAAATGGTAAAACAAAATGTTTACAGTGACGACAAAAAACCTACTTAAATAAAAGTCTGACTCACCGAAACATGTAACTGTGCGTTCCATCCCCTGTGGAGAGGAAACAGAGATAGTTGGGAAGTTGATGGTATTTTACTCTTCACTTTCTACACACAACATTATTTGGATAAGAACAATTTACTTCACATAATTCACAGAATCTTGTTTCTCATGTTAATTTCACGCAGCAATGTTTTGTTCACGTAAGAAGTGTAATACCTCCGGCATGCAGGTACGACTGTGGATGATTTCATTCAGACATGTTGAGGTCCTGAAAGTGCTGACGTCATATTCAAGGGCGTAGTTCTAAAGTCAACGTGGAGAAGAAGAAGAGGAAGAAAAAAAAGTGCTTCACAAATCCACAATGTCCATTTAGCAAATACCTTCAGGCAGAAGGCTGTTTCACTAAGGATGCGGTTTCATGTCAATCATAACTGCCATTTTTTCTATAATAACAATATGCAAACATGTGCTTTTCTTTCTGTGTCAAGTCAAAACTTTCACCATGAGAAATATGGGATATATGTCAGAGAGGTTAAGCTAAATGTATTCGGGGTGTCTAACTTACACTTCTGTTGGTCCATGAGCAGTGGCAGTCGGTATCTGAGACTTGTGACTCATCTGTGATGTCGTACACTGTTAGGTCACCAACCTGAGTGACTTTACAGGTTAAGTCCTGTGCACTGCAAAGATCTGGAGAAAAACAGAAAATACACCACGATAAGTAGCATTTCATAACCAAATCAATATCAACAGGTAATATAACACAATTGTTATTTCAAACATTGTGTATGCAAATAACTACTAGACAGGTGTAGTCTGTAGCTCAAAGGTCTGTCAGGTACGCGGTTCACTGAATTGATGCTTATAGGCCTTTCACACTGCAAGTCATTTATTTCAGAATGTGACATACTGAGAGTTAAGTGGTGATGAAAGGTGTACATCTGAGAAAGATAGTCATGCATTGTTTTGTTTTTTAAACTGACGACACAACACCTATAACAAGAATATAGGAAAACCAGGGAAAAGATGCTTCAGATATGGCAAAAAATAAAAAATAAAAAAAACAACAGAATAAAATATAAAATAAAGGTAGTACTCGAGGGTTTAGCAGGTGAGAGACAGTTTCCAACATATTAAGAACCAGTCAGAAGTTTGTATCTTCTTACAGCAGGTAACCTATAGGTCTGACTAAGTAACAGTGTGTCATAGCCTACTGAGAGTGGCTATGTAATATACTTCCCGAATATCAAGAGCAAGTTTACGGTGTACACAACATCTTCGTGCAAAGTGCGTTCATTAGGCTGGTATTCCCCCCAATCACACACCGCCTAGCAAAAAAACAAACAAAAAATGTCTCTCTCTCTGTGTATGTGTGTGTGTGTGTGTGTGTGTGTGTGTGTGTGTGTGTGTGCGTGTGTGTGTGTGCGTGCGTGCGTGCGTGTGTGCGTGCGAGTGCGTGCGTCTCTTTCTCTCTTCTCTCTCTCCTCTCTCTCTGCACATAGCTCAACGCCTTTTTTCAAGACTGCCGGTTCTGCCTCTGATTGGTTTATCATGGCATCAAACTCTGACCAACCTACAAATTCAACCAATCACAGGCAGAGTGTCCCTAAGTCCGCCCTAATTTACCACGGGTGGGTGGGGGGGGGGGGAGCATACACATACAGCCTGCTTCCTACACTATCTTTTTCCCGTAAATGCGTTCTCACCTGACTCCAAATTGACTTTAACGCCAACCAATTATCCCGCTACGCCTTAACATAACCTACATCTAACAAGTCCTAACCCCAACCGCGAAGGTGGTGCTACGGCAAACATCATTTTAACACGAGGATAAACGAAATTACTCTATTACAACAGCGCGTGTCAAGCAATTGTGGAAGCATTTATTATCCACATGCAAATATGTGATGTATCCCGTTGTTTCTCACTTCGGACAGATACAAGAAAACGTCATTCATTCTGACATGTTGTGCTCGCTGAACTGAAAATGCTGACAATATATGAACACTCCATAAATAAGCAATATATATTATTATGCAGTAAATATGCCTTACAGGTCATATCATTGCTGACATATAGAGCGGTTAATATCCAGGTGTGCCCCGCTAAAATAATACCGCTATGACAAGCTCCCGTTTTAAATAACAACTTTTATCGGTGTTTATGCACAGTTTCTTCATATTTTCGCAGGTTGTTTCATACGTGACGCAATAGACCACTGATTGATATGCTGAATTAGCAGATAATTCACTCTTTTTTGTATTAAAAATGTAATTTACAGGCATCTGCTTCACTTAGCAATACAAATAATATATAACTTACATGGAATTACAATGAAGAGGTAAAGTACGTTCCGCCTCTCGGAGCCCCTCATCCCGGCTGCAAAACCTGCGTACTTCTGCTAAAAATATTGCTTGTCTTAATGCTTACTAGCTAGATCTATTTAGTACAAACTTTTACCGGATGCCGACTGCCATGGTCTTCAAAACAAAAGTACCGGGGTATAAAAACACTAACCCTATTACAGACGTGTGCCATTTACTGAATAATCCAGAATACAGATTGTGATTTAAGGCTGTGTTGTGTGAAGGTTTGGAGTAATTGAGAGCTGAGCTAAAGCGCAGCTGTAACACTGAAACAGCAGGTGCTCAATTCAAAACTGCTGAAATGTCACTACCACTTCCAATCACCGATACATAGGCCATAGCACACACTTTACATCATTTGGTACATCATTTAAATTAGTTATGTGTCTAAATTGAGCAGCAGCACAATTATTCAGATAATGTGTCAGTATCATACCACTTCATTGTTTCCTTTCTTGCTGGTTTAATCCATTTTCAGTGCAATGTTTAGCACTGCTTTTATTCTGAAAAGGTGACAGAAAACTACTGAGCCTGCTGACTTGACTGGAGAGACTGAAGAGCTCCGTATTGTCCATGACGTGCTGATGCAAGGGCCTGGAAGACTCAGGCAACAGGAATGCTACTACGATAATGAATAGCCCATTGTGTTATGCTGCAGGTTGTCTTTTTTTTTTTTTACATTAGATAATAGAATAATATAAAATAAAAACTATACTCACTAATATGTCAAACCAAGTATGACTTGTATGTATCAGTGTAGTCTCATCATCTAATTTTTAGAAGGGGTGGGGGCTGTGGGGAGAGTAGTTTTAGGTGATGGTGTTCCTGCTGATATCTTACAGCAGAGTAGCACATGGATATGAATTTTAGGGATCTATGTGCATTACTTTAACCATGTACTGCTGTGTGGTTATGAATTATTACAAATGATTAATACTGGGTGGGTGGGTTCCTGACCATATATGATCATATCTATAGTTTAGTGAACATTTACCTTCAGGAAGTGGTTGTCACAGACCTCTCCATCTTGTATCAGTTATCTTGGAGCTGACTAATTTTAAAAAAAAAGTCACCTGTGAACTTTTCCTACAGTCATTGAAAATACACTAACAGCTACAGGACACTTGGGTGAGCCTGTGAATGACAACCACTTCTGAGATAAAGCACCATTAGCTGTGACTGCCTGAGGCCTGCATGTTAAAAAGTCCACTACCCTTTTCACTAGCATCCAGATTAAACATGTACAGCAGTTTACTAGCTAAAATGTGAGGATTGGATTGGATTAAAAACTGAGGAGAAGTCCACAAATAGAAACTTTACACGAGATATTTGTACCCTTGAGACACTTGTGCAGATAAATAAAGCAATCGTAGCATCATCCACCTCTCTATTAACCTGATATACAAATTGCATGAGGTCGAACAGGCCCTGAATCTTTTTAGTCAGCGTTTGTTTGACCAATCGCTCGAAAATCTTCACCACTAGGGAGGTCAGGGCCACAGGCCTGAGGTCATTTAGCTCTTTTGGGGTTTTGATCTTGGCCACGGGCAAGAAATATACAGATAAGATGATGGGATGATGACTCTGAGACAGGGGGCATTATGAGAAAGGGATTGTAGCTTTTATGAATGTTTGTGAATAGTTGTCACTGCATTCTTTGCGTCGGCTCTTGGCTCTTGGCTGTATGTTTACAAGTATTTGGGGTAATTCGCCGAGGGAGATGGGAGTGGGAGTTCACAGACACAGACAGCAGCTCAATGACCACAGTGCACACAGTCTCTCTGTAGAGACTTAAACTAAAAGAACATGCTGTTAAAAAACACTGAGTTTAACTAGTTTTAGACATGCACTCTGGGTTCAACAAAAAAAACAATGTTCAGTGCGTTGTGTATCTTTGGATGAGGTCATCCAGTTATTTAAAGTGTGACATGCACATGCTTATCTTAACAGGAGGGAGATAAGAGCATTGCCAATATTCATTCATGTTTTTTCCATTCAGCAAATTCAAACATCATTCAGGCCGACATGATACCAGCCCCTCCCTGTCACACACTTGATTCTTATCACCTGGAGCTTTGCTGCACTAATTAAAGTGAAAACCACATGTGTATACATTATAATCACATGGTTTAGATTAGGATAAAATAAAATAAAACAAAACAACGTCTCGTCTCCAAAAATCTCTTGACAGTGATGTGCTTACACCACGGCTGACTTGCTGAAAGGCAGGGAACTCCCTCTTGGGATTTCCTTTTGACGTCAGTGTCTCTCAAACCTTAAAAAATGCTTCAAGTCGAGAAAAGTGAGTCAGGCCTGAGGGGTTTTTTGTGTGTGTTTCTTGGGATCTCTCTACATACTCTACATGGGACAAAGAGTATGGTGTATGGCTTGTTAAACCTCACATTCTGCTGCATTGCTCACAATGAGATGACATGAACTCCTACAAACAGCTCGAAATGAAAGATTGGCTTCAACTACATGAGTGCAGTTTGTGACATTAATGCATCTAAATCATGCAACTACTTCAAAGCCGTGCTCTCCTGATCTCTTGTGGTGTAAATGAGTATTTAATTGTAACAAAAATAAACAGGAGTGGGTGAATGAAGAGGAAATTATTTGTCTTAGGTCATTATATTAGCATCTGCAGTAGAGGAAATACCACTACCAATGACCCCCCTGAAGTCATTTTCTTCTGCTATGAAGGAAATTTAGTTTTTCATAGTTTAGTTTAGCTTTTCAAAAAACAAGAGAAAATGAGAAATGAGAAATAAAGATTTAGAGGCTCAGTGCTTTGCCTGCATATATACTGGTCTTTATATAGCTTTAGTTTAGAGTGTTTAGATGACTAGAAGTAGTAGATGATTATTTAAGGAATGGAACATTTCCAGAGACCCCCTTGAAGCCCCTTCCCTAGTATATTTTAATGATTTATTTTAAAGAAAGCTTGTGTTCTGTGCTTAATACACATCATTTTAAAGTTGTTTTTTTTTAGAGTTTTTAGTATAATCCGCATTTCAAAATAAATGCACTTGTAAATTATACATTTATATACATTTTAAAAGTAGTGTGTAAAGAAATAAAAGAGTAGAAAGACTGAGCATTAATTATCTCTGTATATGTTAATGGTTTGTTTGTAGATGGTTTTATTACTCTGTAACAGTTTCTAGCTATTAGTTTCAAGTACAAGTACAAGGCCAGCAGGATTGTTTTTGCATTTACATCTCTTGGACACAGATTCAGTGATTACTTATTATTCATTGGTGATCTGGATCTTTCAAACAGTTCTTACCAGTAGACAGACTTCAGCTCTGTCCCATTTTTCTAGGAATAACCAACATCTTTGGCAGGTTTGTTTTCAGGTGAAAAAAAAAGGTTATATGATAGTGCCATCTTTCTGAGTTTTGCAGTCTTGCAGGGTTTTTTTTATTACTGAGGTCACAACTGTTTGTGTCTACATTCATTTATTTTGACCTCTGCTTTGACCCCATTTTTATTACTCTAGTCTGGACAAAGATTCTGCACTTCAAGGCTGAAGTGAACAAGCTCAACATAAGGTATAGGGTGAAGGTGAAAGTTTAGAACAAGCTGAGGACAAGACAATTACTCTACAACCTTTAGACTTCCATTGAACTTGGTTTAAAATGAGACTGTGTAAAAACTGTAGATATAAACAAATAATAACAGTGGCATTTCAACACACAAAACAGAAGAGTTGCAAAAAACAGTTCCCTTGCTCACCTTACAGTGACAACTCAATATGCAGAGGCCTATTCAAACATGAAAAAAATGATAACATGTGAACCACACACATCTCTCATTCAGAGAAATTTGTGAAGCAGAGCTATTAATCAAACTGTGAAGTGACAGTGAGTGGTTTTCTATAAACCAGTCTCACAAGGCTTCTCAGATGTGTTGGTATATGTCTAAGCTTGATAAAAGAGATTTCTGCACACTTAGATCTGTGCAGTATTTTAAGTCAGCTTTCAATCTACCTTCATCAGAGCACATAAGATTAGTATGTGGCTTTAAAAGTAAATATCTAACCACATGTATCTTAGTGAATAAGAAAACGAATGAATTCCCCAATCTGCCAGCAGATGGCAGTG
Organism: Scomber scombrus; assembly: GCF_963691925.1. Taxonomy (NCBI): domain Eukaryota; kingdom Metazoa; phylum Chordata; class Actinopteri; order Scombriformes; family Scombridae; genus Scomber; species Scomber scombrus. The sequence goes on along the minus strand of NC_084988.1, from coordinate 19,454,947 downwards.
CAGTACTACATAGGGCTCAGAGTGATTGTAGCAGAGATTAGATTCATACCTGATCCTATATAAATCAGACTGGTGACAGAAGACACACACACCTGTTTCCACCACTCCCAGTCCACCTGTATGTCTTGGATTACTGGCCTGCAATAGAAAACTGACTTAACCATAAAATCATTCCAGGTTAGGAACATGCACTGACCCCCCAGAGACCTCTACACAGTCTCTGCCTCACTTAAATTTCTACTACTCAGCCACTGATCCTCCAAACATGAAATTATGAACCTTTCATTAGCAACATGTTTAGGAACAGTAATACAGAAATATTTGATGCAATATTAATGGCAACTACATTAAGCCTACAAAGAGATGGTCCCTCTGGGCCAGATGTGGTGGGAAATGTGCTGAATTGTTTATCAAGCTCACATGTGGAGCTGAAGATTTCTGAATGCGTGGCAAGAAGAGATGATACCAAGAGTGACAGACTGGAAGAGAAATGTTTGTGTTCTTCAGTGAAACCAAACTGAAATAGAAACATTTATTTAAGGGAGAAATCAGTGAGTTTCTTTTATTTTTTAAGTAGTTTGTATCAATACTACGTGTATATTTAGTGTTATGAAACACATCATACATGCAACCAAGTTATTTGCATTATCTGGAGCTTTTGTGGTCTATATTATGTAAGAAAATTGCGGAAAATGTCCATCACAATTTCCTAATACATAATTGTTGAAGGTCTAATCGCAGCCATGGCCAGACTTGATTATGGTGTTTACAGCATAAGGCTGCAGCAACACAATATTTTGTACATCGTTGCTTTACTGGAAATGGTTTCAGATGTGGTTTCATGTTTTGGAAGGATAAGCTAGCTCAGAGGTTATGATGTCAGTGTCGATAAGTCACTTCCTTTAGTCACTTCCTTTGGTCAAAGTATGTCAACACAAACATTCATTGAATTTGCTCTTGAAATTTAGGTTTATGGCGACCACGAGACCTTCTGTTCAACATCACGTCTAATTTTCCCCTTTTACGCAGGACATTTAATATCTAAAGGGAAGAAGTTTGCTCAGGAGGCCTTACAAGCTTGAGCACTAGCTGGATTCAGAGAGTTAAGAGTGATAACATGAAGCAGTTAGAATTAGGTACACATGAGAGTCTGGGATAATATAAAATAAAAGGATATCACCCATACACAAATGTACTTTTATTGAAATTTCTGTAAATTAATGAATTAAATTAAATTCATACATAAACAAAATGCCAAAAAAATAACACGGGGAAGAATCCCTGAAGAAAAAAAAAAGAATAAACTAGCAAAGTCAATGCAATGATATAATTTAACTTACAGTGGTAGAGTGCTGATAAAACACATTCACCCTGTTGGACTTCATGTTGTGTTTTACAGCAGCGAATCACAGTGGATTAATGAGGCATGCTGATACCATCTGTAATGTTATAGTGAAAATTAATCTCTTACAAATTGGGCTGAATGTACAAACAAATGTAATATACAGCTTCCCTTTCATATCATCTGAATCATCACATGTGCAGCTAATCGGTTTGAGAATATTGAGTAGACCTTTGTGCAGTGATTACATTACAGGTGACCTCCAGACCTTCCTCCACTTTCCCCACCAAGACATGTTCGTGTGCCTGGATTAGCTTGATTAAAGTTATGCCGCTATCTAAAAACATCAGAAAATCTTCCACTTGTTTAATCATCAAACGGGAGCACAATTAAAAAAGTTGAGTTAATCCACTGTGAATAAAAAGTTGTAAAAACACCACATGAAAAAATCCGAGGTGAAGAGTGAATCCAGGCTCTGTAAATTAGTCTGAGTTATGAGTTTGATGCTTTTTGACATTAAATTCCCTTACATGAAATATGTGCTTTTAAAGATGGTTGAATGCTGAGTGCAAAAATAGATTTTGCATTACAAAAAAAATAGGATTGTCATTTTGTTCTCATCTATTTCTCTCTCACACACACACACATACACACACACACATACACACACACTCCTTTGACTAACACATACTCGCTTTTTTTTTTTTTTTTTTTTAAAGCTCTTGTTGCCCAACAGGAGGCTGAAGCCTTGAAGCACACAGGTAGTAACATTTTTGACCAATAAGAACACTGGTGTACCGGTGACCTTCACCAGTGAGTTTTCCCTCTGATCCAGTTACATTTCTAAATCTCTAAGTAAATAAAATATGTGACAGCACCCTTTGTTGACCTTTACCTCACAAAATAACTGTTCCAAACATAACAAGTCTTAGTTGTCATATCTCACTTTGTACATTTATATAGTGTACATCCACACACACGCACACGCTTTAACGTAATGTACAAAAGCACATACCACAAACACATTACATACAGTGAATGGGTAAACAGACACTCAAAAGGAAGTAATACACTGACTGTAACAAACATGAAATGACTGCATGTTTTCTTTGTAGAAAAGGGATAAATTGGTTTGTATTGCTTTGGCCTGTTCTGTGAGCAGCCTGCTCATGTTGTCCTTCTCTGGTCGTGTGGATGCAGAAGCATCGGAGAGCCACGAGGCTGCACCACAGAGGACTTGGCAGCAGGGAGAAGGTGGGAAACCTTGCTGATGTAACAAATGTCTGTTTTGCCACTTCTCCGGTCTCCAACCATGTTTTACCCACCGTTTCTCCTCATCTTTCCCTGTTTTTCTCCTTCTTGGCGGAGGTTTCACATTAGAACCCGAAAGAGTCTTTTTGTGCGGGGAAGTCTGTGTCCTCTTGGTCCCATTTGCCTGGGGACAGGCACTCTTCAGTGTTCAAGTCCTGAGGGTTTACCCCAATGTCCAGGACCTGGGGGTTAGTGCGAGACTCAGCGAGTCTGGAGGAGCAGAGGAAGAGAGAGATTTAATCAGCAACTGCAAAAATGAAACCTGGAGAGTTATCAAGATACTGATATTACAAATAACAACTTATGACATTTCAAAATGCTTGATGGGACAATGTTGGGACATATAAAATAATAATCTAGTGAATGTCTCATGACAGCCTGACATGAGACTGCTCTAATTAAACACAAACATGTTAGACCTACATGTACATTTTGTCTTAGTGTGACATCTTTCATTCAGTGACATGACATTAAAGAGTACGAGACTGATGACGTGTGAGCTGGAGAAACACAACATATTTGTGATGAAGACGTGGACACAGTGGCAGAGAAACGTGTGGTGAAACACAGGGATGGACTGAACTGTGGAATGGTAACAGGAGGCTTTTTTGTCCTGTCAGGAAGTTGAATGAGGGTTCTGAACTGTGTTGATTGCCTTGGAAGAGAATGCAAAAAAACGTGCTTTATGTGTGCTTTAATTAATCTTGTTGAACACTGATATCCGGACAGATGAGCGGGCTTGAACAGTGGGGGTGACTAAAAGGGGGGAATGAAGTGGAAGTCACTAGGTCCAGTGAATGACGTCGTTACCTGAGTAGGATTCAAAGCTATCCAGACTGCGGCTGAGGGTGCAAAGGAAACATCACAATTAAACTCTGGTCTGATGTGCCTCACAACAAAGTGAATGGATTGACCTACACAGAGTTAACCACCGTTGTTCCATCTCGCAAGACAGAAAACACATGCACACCATAGTGGCTTTTTCTTATAATAGTCAACAGGCACTTTAGAGGCTTTTTGTCTACAAAGTAAACCCACACATCACAGCCAGCAGATGGCAGCACAGCCTCTCACAACAAAAAAGATCCCTGACAACTTATGAACAGATCTGCAGCTTCTATGGCGAGATACATGACCAAAAATGGCTCATCTGAGAGAATTGAAATGTCACAAATTAAATAGATAAGAAGGAATTTAACTTGTGAAAAGACTGTTTGATGCTCAGATTGAAACCTTTGGTGTGGCAGGAAGGGAGCAGTATGATCTCCAGCATTTTTTGGGTTGAGGATGAGGCCGTGGTACTCTAATACTGATTTAAGTTACATCGTATAACCACTAATCTCTGCTTTTCATAGTGTTTTTATGTGAAATAATATGGTGGAGGAAATTACTCATAAAGTATAGTGATGACAAGATTGCTCAACTCAAAAACTCAAAACATTTTGGTTGCTCAACTCGGTTCTTACGCGAAACCGCACCCATGTGCTACACCAACAATCAAGTAGAGTGGGGAAAAAAATACTACCATTCAGCAACATCCTCATTCACAGAACCATAAATTGTCTCTAATTTTCCCCTATGCTCTTATTCCAACATCTACCAGAGCAATCATCTTCTCCTGACCGACGAAGACTTTAACCTGGCCCTCGGGCCCCCCCTGAATATCCCTCAATTACTGAAATCTACATCTGGATACATCGATGCTTATGCTGGGAGAATCCTCATTAATCACAGAGTGGAAGATTAACGGTGTTGGGGTGTAATTACAGCGTGTGCAGACAAATAATCATCCGATAACGGGGGCGGTGTTGGTGGGGGGGCTAAAATGGCCTCTTAGCGCTTGATTACGGAGACTGTGGAGCCCATTCTCCCTCTGCTAAATAAAAGTGAGAATAAAGAGGGGGGCCACTGTCAAATTAGCGGAGGGAATGAAAAGCGGAGCCAAAAGGAAATAAATGCACTAATAAAGGGTGGAGTGAGTCTTTACGGCGGCCTAAAACAAATATCTGTAAACAGTTGCTCTGTGCAACCTGACAGCAGACCACCAAAGCTTATCGGAGCGCTGCTGATGCTAACTAAATTGAAACATTAATCACAGACGACTCCGTCTCCATTCTGATTAGTTTGTTGATGCCGTAGATTGAGTTTAAGGTATTCCAAACAACACGGGATGTGCACTCTCTTATCAGCCTCGAACCAGAAAATGACGAGACCTGAACTTCTTGCTTTTAATCTACTTCGATGCTTCTTTTAAATAAGCTATGAAATTATTCAAAAAGAGCAACAACAAAAAAAAGTTACTTTCCAATAGGTATGTGGTATAAATTATACAGCAATGTGCCTCCCATTCATGAGAGTTCATGAGAAACGGGTGTGAGGGCCTGAGTCGATGGTAAACAGAGCCTACGGAGGCAGCATGACTCAGGACAGGTGTCTGCTGCCAGGACCTGTAAACTGAGCCTGTCTCCTGTCGGCGAGAGTTCACCGGGGTGAGGCGAGCAGAGGCGGAGGTGGTACGAGAGCGGCTCAAACCGCAGGTGGCTTGTGTGGCTGTTTAGCCGGGACCGGGGATACAAGGAAAAACCCCAAACCTGCACTTCTTCTCACCTTGAGAAAGCCTCGTCCAGACCGTCCTCCAACTCCTGCCAGACAGAACACGAGAAGAGGTTAAAGATAAAGTTAGAGTGAAAAAGTCAACGGTGCTTTTTATGCAAATGTTTTACTTGTGTGTCCATATTAACTCACTGCTAACACTTTTCTCTAACATAAAATGGTCTGAGGAGGTTAATACAGACTATGTGCAGCCCCACACCCTCTACAGCTATGTGACCAGTTGATAAAACCAGCTCTGTTCAATAGGCTATTGTCTAACTCAGCGTAGCAGCAGCAGCAGCAGCCTGACTGTAGAATCTACTCCTTTGAATTACAACAGGTATAGTCCGTCGTATCGAGCCTAAACAGCTGAAATTCACTGACCAGCCCCGACTCTTGTCTTACCCATACAGTATTGTTGTTCTCTGTAGCGTGATTATGCACCATAAAGGGATCCGATTCGCTCTGCTTTGTTCCTGAGTGGACCAGCGCCATATTGGCCCCCTCTGCCAAATCCAGAAGCTTCGCTGTGGCTACCTCTGCAATACAGAACAGGAAAGATTTCAGACAATTTACATATAAATGCGTGAAAATGTTCAAACCTCGATGCAAGTGTAAGAATACAGTCGTTGTGGCGGTCTTAACTACGTTTCCTTATCAAGCCTCTAATGCTCCTCATCGATGTGACCATCTGTGCATTGTCACTCTGTGATAAGTGAGCATGGAGTAACCCCCTGACTTGCACGCCGAACCACGGTGACACCACTGATCTGTAATGAGATTGGCTTGTAATGGCCTCGCATGGTGATTAATGTGTGTCAATAATGTGTGTCAACACTAATGTCTGTCTACTCTTTAAGCTAATGTTGCCCGTTGAGAACAGGAAAAGCTCAGCGGCTTCTATAAATTTAACTCTTCTGTGCTTGAACTTAATATCCTTAACTGAACTCGGCCATTTCTCTTCATCTGAGGGTAATGCCTCCCAGTGTTTGTTAAGGTGGAAGTAGGGCTGTTATGTTCAACCCTGTAAGGAAGAAGCTTCTAACAATGAAGCGGCAGATATATTACGTAGCCACTGTAAGAAGCCTGGCGCCGGGAGAGAGTGGTAGGTATCATATCTCATGAATAAAGCTGACTCGGCTCTGATAACGCCACTGATCCTGAGAGTCCCTCTGACTCAGTGGCGTGCCAATCGATCAGCCAAACTCAAGGGTACGTAACTGTAACCTTCTGATGCCTCTAAAGCTCTGCTGTCCCCAATCACCGCTTTGGAACGCAACCTCTGGCCGAAGAGAGAAACACTCTGCCTGTTTCATAAGGCACTCAGAGGCTTCTACCGCGCATTACTCTGCTGTGCAATGATGCCAATTTGCTTTACAGAAATCCAACCCGCTGGCAACCGAATGATCCACTGAATGGCCAGCGGGATAATGTTCGGCCCGAGCGCATGGCGTGCCCCTCTGTTGCCACGATTTGTTTCCAAGTCCTATTTTGTTGAGTCTTCTCACTGGGGGATCATCCATAAAAACCCATGTCGGCCATAAAATCCAGGGCCACAGCCCCAAATAAAGTGTCAGAACAGATTTAGAGAGATCCCTCCCTGGCTGGAGGCCACCTGGCCAGGGCAGAGGGGGGGAGGCTCAGTACAAAGCTAAGGTTTTTAGATGTTATTGGAGATGCAAAAACAAAACAACAACAAAAAAAGGCTGAGTCCGATAACCGAAGCTTCTATTATCTAATGGATCAGGGAGAATGTGAACATTGGGTGTATTAAGCGTGACAGTGAAAAGGCATAAGCACAAACACAGAAGAATGAGCCGTTCTGCCACAGGCTACAGGACGCTCCTCGTCTTCTTTTATATGTGGACAAAACATGGAGCTAATAATGCCTTGAGGTCATGCGCTACAAGTTTAGAAGGCACGAATCGCATTTTCAGCCCTGGAATCTTAATAAATCTGATCGAACAATTAGGTCGGAGAAAACGTAGGCCTCTTTTCATGCTTTTTATAAAACAGGACTGTCATTATGTTACAGGATTTGCACAAAACATTATTTGTTTGTTACATTTACCGCAAACAGTTCTTTGATATCAGAAAATGTCATGGGGAATCTGTGAAGCGAGACTTTTTTTTGCTTTTAATGGATCCACAACATGGTGAATTAGATTTAATGCTTCCAAATTAAAAGAGAGCATCATCATTACCATTATCATCATACATAATTACCCCCCCAAAAAATGTCATTTGCTGTTCATTGTGATGATGCTACGGTGAAAAGAATACCCGAGCAGACGCAAGATTGTTGTCAGCTGAACCGAAGCCTCGATATAGGCCAACCTTTGACAAGTGTCTGAGTACTCTTCCTTCCCCCGAGGCTACGGCCGCTGTGACAGAAGAGAGAGAAAAGACGTGATGACGGGCGACGTGACTCACCTCCTCCCTTCAGGCTGGCGAGGCTGGCCGAGCTCTCTGACTGAGAGTTGCTGGCTCCTTCCCCGTCTGAACCCGACTTCACTCGCTTCTCTTTCTCTGAAGACGGGAGATTGAGGAGGAAGACAAAAAGAACAAAAAAAAGAGAAGAGCTGTCAGTGACGACTCGCTGTGATTTAGAAACATGTAACCGCGATGCGAGCGCAGGAGCGGTTCATTTATCTAGCTGCTGTTAAAACACGTGTGTATTAAATATCTCACTAACCAAGCGTAAAATGTGTGTAAACAAATTAGCAGGACTTAATTGGCAGATAAGGTTAAAGCCATTACTCAAGCCATCTGCCAGCAGAAAAAACCTTGAGGCCAGGGCTTCAAAGATTATAACACACTTGATATTTCATAACGGTGAGTGCGTTTAAATAGACTGTGTCCAATGGATAATCATATCTGCTCACTTGCCAAGAAGAAGGTTTACTACATAATGCAGGTCACTAAGTTTTATTGTATTTCCTGCACAATACTGCTCACATAAACCACTTTAAGTCTACACACAAATGCTAATATAAACACCCATCTCTATCATCTAAAATAACCTCCTTTCCTCTGATGTGGAGGTGACCCTAACCCAACCCTAACCTTGTGGTCAGAGATTAAATGGCCATTTCTATATTATAACAAAAAGTAGGCGTTTTTTAAAAATTTCATAACTATTCTCATGGTACAAAACAAAAAACATGCCATTTCCCATGAGCCCAGGTAGCTAGGCAATGGCAGTGTTACAAAAATTTCCCCTGGCACCTGCTTCCCCCCTCACGGCCTTGCTTTTCACTCTGACTTCAATATCTGCGAAACATGGAACCAGCTTAAAAAGATTCGCCAGTTCAAAGCTGGTGATGGTGTTTAGAGTGAATATTCAACGAACACTGATCTCCTATAGAGAGAGAGAAAGAGAGAGAGAGAGATGTGGAGCTGTAATATACGGAGGAATGTGGGTCAGGAATGTGTGGTGGGCTGTGGAGAACTGCGGTGGGTGGTGGAGGAGAGTTTGTCTGCCTAGTTTGTTGCTCGCTTCATACACAGACACCCCTCTCTTCCTGCCCTGATCCTCTGGGGTCTTGTAACTTTAATGAAACAGACTGGAAAGGATTTTTTTTCACCCCCCCCCCCCCCCCCCCCCCCCCCCCCCCCCCCAATTCTCTTCATCTTACTTTCTTATTCAGCACCACAAGAGAAAACCACTACTCAATTTGATAAAAAAAAAAAAAGGGGGAAAAAAAGATTCTCATTTTTCCCCTTGCTGTAACCCTCTACTAGCTCGGTATTGGTTCTCCTTCATCGGTGACACTGTAGTGAACTGGGAGAAAATAGCTCAGCAAATTAAACAGCTTACTAGGCCAGCCTCGGAGAAGAAGAAGGGAAAAAAACAAAACGAGGCGAGGTGAAGATTGTGTGAGAAAGAGCAAGCGATACATAAGAAAAGAAAGAGAGAAAGACAGAAAGAGCAAGAAGGATGCGTGCGCTAATTTTCAGTTCTTAACATTCAATTCAGAAACACACACACACACACACACACACACACACACAAAATACATGAAGAGGCGTGAGGCATGGCCTTGATCTTGGAAAAAAATACCCCCCTCTGTCTTTCTCCAAAATGGAAATACACCCACATTAAAACATTCCTGAACACCACAGTAGAAGAAGAAGAAGAAGACGGGGTAGAAATGTGGGGTGAATGGGGGAAAAAAAGACAGCTGGAATTTTCATACAGTACGAGTGTGGGGTCTCTAAAGGACTGAATAAATAAGCTCGCCCTCGAGTGAGACAGGATCAATGGCACTGACACTGAATCTGTCATGAGGTTGAGCTCCCACTGACACACGCACACAATCATTTGCCTTTCTCTCTCTCGACATCCCCGACACCCTCTCTCGCCCCGCCTTTCATGCTCTCTTGCCCCCTCTCTCTCTCTTCCTCCCCATCCCCCACCTTCACCGCTATCCTCCTCTTCTTCACCCGTCTCTTTATAATAAACAGAAGCGAGTGCTGGGATGGAGGGAGGAGGAGAGAGAAGAAGTAAATAACTCAACTGGGGGGGGGGGTTGAAGGTGCCAGGTGCAACACGAGACAGACAGCAACAATGGATTGGACATTGGATTCAAATAGCAGCAACACGCATGTAAAGATGAAGGGATGAGAGAGAGAGGAGGGGGTGGTGATGTAGAAGCCGATATTATGTGTCCTCACAACTGTTCATTTAGGCTGGAGTCATACATTTAGTAAATTACACGCGTGTTCTGCTGAGCTGTACAAAAGAACGAGCTGCTTGTGTGTGACAACCTTCCTTACGCAGCACTTTGATCGCCCGCTGCGTCCACAGCCGAGCCTCAACACGCACCGCCCGCTTATCTCCTCAGCGTACTCTACTATTAAGGGTGCTCGTAAATTCACAAGAGGCTGAAAACTTTACAAGTCAAGATATATTAAGAAAAAAAGAAAATATATATAAATAAATAAAGAGGAGAAGCAACATTTTTATTTAGTGGGGCGCAGTGGGTGATAAAATATATCGAGGGAAAATCCCAGTTCTCATACATCTCAGTCCTGTTCTCACAGTAATGATTTACTCTTGCTCAGCCCACTTCTGCCCCAGGCTCACCTTAATTCTCCCCCACCCTTCATCTGTCAATACCTAGATGAGTCTCACCAATGACTAAGTTGCCTGTAATAAAGAGGCATCGCTAAACTAAAGCTGGTCTTCTCTGCTCCCTGGGCGGTGATTTCACAACTGCAGGAAGAGACAGGTTCAATTAATTGAGACATTCCTCTGTCCAAGTGTGTGTGTGTGTGTGTGTGTGTGTGTGTGTGTGTGTGTGTGTGTGTGTGTGTGTGTGTGTGTGTGTGTGTGTGTGCGCGCGCGCGCACGCGCACACGTGCAAAAGAGAGAAAAGACAACAGTGACTGGCAGCTGGAGCAGCCAGTCGGATCTCCAGCATTTCACATGACCCCTGTAGTGGGGTGTCAAGGCCAAAACCAGGAAGAAGCAAGCAAATGTATGTTTCTACGTTGCCCAGGCAACCACGGGATTAAAGTCATTGTTTGGCCGGCCCGTGCTAGAAAACGGATGTATACAGCAAGAGTGGAGAATACTGACAGTGGGGGAGGAGAGGGAAGAGAGGGAAGAGGGGAACGTTTTCACTCATCCGTCACACTCCGGTCGTTGGGGGCGACCATGCATACCTTCCTTGGCAGCCTGCCAGAATTCAAACGCCACTCTGAAAGCCTGAGCCACCGTTAGGGTTACTGCCTGCGCCTGTTTGGAGGTAGACAGAGAGGCACAGACAACATGGCCAAACATTAGATGAATATACTCATGTGCGTTTCATCCAACAGGAAGGAAGCTCCAGGAACGTGAGGAGCTATAGAGCGCTATAAAAACAGGAACTGACCACTGACACAAGGAAGAGTTCCTCCACGGAAGGCTCAAGTGGAGGAATAGAAACCCGTAGTCTTCATGACATGTTGTTTACGTAACTGGGGAGGATACGTGGCCTTTTGGCCGGAGCTAAATTAGCGACGGGAAGGAAGAGGAGGGAGCGGCTCACTCGTTCAACAAACCTCCAGGGATGGAGAGAATGTGAGAGAGGGATAACAGCCTTCCCCGCCCTTCATGCGCTCGATCCTCGTCTTGCTCCTGACTTCATACTTGGACATTTGCATACAGTACATACCAGTCAAGTGTGATTAAAAGTAATTGTGAGGTTGTTCTGAGGTCTCTTTGCAATAGAGGATATCTGCATAAAGTACTTTCCACAGAAATCGCCGGGAGCAAAAGCTGCATCGGTTACCTGCATGCAGAACTCGGCTGTGTGCAGAATATGAAGTCATTTACTGCATTTATTCTTAAGTAACCAACAGCTTTCATCTGAATTATGACATTAAAAAAAAGGCACCCTAACATTTTCCTTTATATTTTTGAGCCAATTTCTTTTAAGCATTAGGTGAGTATGACGATAATTATATCATCGCACACCTTTGAGAGTAAACAGCCTACTTGTGCAGTGACACATAATTACACTCGTTTACTCACCATTTTTCTCTTAGTGCAGAGGAAGGCATGACACTCCAGAGTCTCGTTGTGTTGACTCTGGACGATGTAGGCAAACACTTTGTCGTGCATCTTGTCAGCCGTGCAATATGATATTCTGAAACACACACACACACACACACACACACACACACACACACACACACACACACACACACACACACACACACACACACACACACACACACACACACACACACACACACACACACACACACACACACACACACACACACAGAGACACACAAACATACACATTAATAAAAACTCAAAGATTTTACATTCATTTACAGATGAAACGGGGCCATCATCTGAACTAAGCCCTTAAACTAATCCAGAAATCTCATTTAAACTCAATCTAGCACTTCTCTGAAGTGTAATAGAAAAAAAACCCACCAGCTGCATTTACAGTCATAACGTTCTGCACGTAATCGAATACACACTGTAGCTGTGAGCAGGTATACAGCTGAACAACAGCTACATACACACCCCAGCCGTGTCCACCTGTTTAACGACTTTGACACACACAGAGTTTTAAATTATAGCTTTCAGATTGGGGCCCGGCTGCTCTCGGGGACATGAAAAGGCTCCCACAGAGAGAGGTGAGCGCTCCTGACTGGGAGGTGATCTGCTGAGGAGGTGTGAAGCTGCACTGTTGCGTTATTCATGCGGCATGTACCAGAGGTATCGGTCTCAGGTGCGGAGTGAGCTTCTAAATGATGCTCTGATGCTCCACAAATTGCTTCTCTCCACTGTCTGATCGTGATGCCATTACGCCAAAGACCAAAGTGATGGATACGCCGGACAGTTGGGGAGGGAGACCCAAAACGATGGAGGGAGGCTATAATGAATGTCTGCCATCTGTCCTTCCTTTCTCCTTCGAGCGTCGGCACTCCGACTGTTAACTTCACTGTGGCATAGTCACACACTCGGTTAATTAACGAGTAAAGTATATAAGGAGTGGAGATGATAAATCAATAAAAAGTAAAAGGGGGTTTAAGAATCACAGCTGTGGTCTGAACAACACAACAGAGATTTACAGGCAAGTGTTTGCAAGGGAGGGGGATTGGGTGTCTGGGCAGATCTGTTTCTTTTATTGGTCGTCTGCTTCTTCCCAGATGTCTCGGGTAGAGAGCGAGCTACAGCCAGCTGCTTTATGTCTGCAAACCATTCTGAGGTCACAGCTGGACTCACCTCATGCAGTCAGCCTTTTAATTGTTCTACTGTTTAATTCATGTTCTTCAAATGAGAGAGTTCACTTTCAGAGCAGACTTTAAATAGAGAGGCAATGGAGAATAAAAGGGATTGCGTGCATTCGGTATTTTGTTTTAGAGCTGCAACATTTGGTAAATTACTCAATTAGTCATGTGACAGAAAATGATCAGCGACTATTGTGATGATCGATTTATCTATTTGAGTCAGGGTTCAAAATTCTCTGGATGCAGCTTCTCTAATGTGAATATGTTGTGATTTCTATAATCTTCTATGACAGTAAACTGAATATCTTTGGGGTTGTGGACTGTTGGTTGGGAGAAAGCGAGCCATTTCAGGATGTCAATTTGAGCTTTAGGAAACAAGGATTAACATTGTTTCACCTTTTTCGAACATTTTGAACCAAACCAATTATCTATTAACTAAGTCAGTAGTTTCCCACAAAACAAAGAGAAATTAGTCATTTTTCAAGCAAAAACAGTATCTAGTTCCTACTTCTTACATATAAAGATTTGCCACTTTTCTTGGTCTTTACAGTATACTTGGTATTTTGGACTGTTCCTCAGACAAAACAAGCAATTTAAACACTATAATTGTCATTTTTCCCTGTTTCTGACTTTACAATTCAAACTATTGAGACTGTCAAATGAATCAACAGTGAAAATAACTATAAATAGGATCCCTAACTGTCAGTGAATCCGGTTTGCACAGGATATACTACAGCCGATGTTGATGTCAGTTCAGTGTGCACTTACAGCTTACAGTAATTTAAGCACCATATTGATTCAATTTTATCTCAGCCTAAGACAGCGATGTCTGTCATTCTGTCTCACCCTTCCTTCCTGGGACTTAAGTGTGAAATGTTACTCGGGTTCAGTCAAAAAACAGTCCAATAATGTAGAGACCAGGTTTAATATAGACAGCAATAAGAAATTAACTCCCATCCTGGTGAAATAAAATGCTAAATTGGGAAGAGAAGAAAGCTAGAAGATTGAAACTGACACTGGAAATCTAGAAATGATGTTGGTGAGGATGATGTGTCAATCCAACGGTCACAGGCTAACTTCAGAAAGCTGTCAGCAATTGAGATTTTGTCATAAATCTGTCAGATTTTGGAAGAAATTATTCAACACAGGGTTATCCATGCTTGAAAAAAACTAGAAATATCACCTCACGGTTGTATGCCTCCGCCAGCAAGTCAAGTTGCAATTTACATCCATGTTTGTCCAGACTCATAATAATATTTGTAATGAAGACTTTTTATAAAAAAGTATAAATTTAAACTTATACAAAGAGCTTTTATTTTGTGTTGATTTAAGAGTCGCTTGTGGAAAAAAACAGTAGTGTTTCCCCCGAAAGAAGACTACATTTCCCATGAGCACCACCACCTTGTATCTTAACGATCTTGATGTGGCTAGCACATGCATTTGTTTTGGGGCTTTTTTTCTTTTTTATACACAGTTGTTTGCATAGCGATGAGGTTATGTATCTGTTTAGGACTATGTAAGATGAATAATTGTAATATGATGATGGTGAAACAAAGTAAATTTTACTTTAGTACCGTTCATAAATCTCAATTACATTCAAGGCTGCATTCACACTAAACCCAGCAATGCAGCAGCTTCCTGCCGGGTCATGTGGAGGTGTTTATTTGTGGTTTGCAACATCACTGCCTTGGAACAATCGGAAAAAATATTGTTTTATTTCTCAGATTCGCTCATTTCTTCTTGCTTCACAGCCACTCACTCTCTTCATTCAGTGTCCAGCTCACTTGGCGGCCGCTGTTTTCTCTCTCGCCCGCCCTCACTTTCTCTTTCTCTCTCCTCTTTTTCAAATGAGTCAGTGTTTTTGCAGAACATTGTGGTTTCACAGTGAAGTTGACCTTTTGGAAATAAAATGTCATCATTTCATCATTTTCTGTCTAACTTTCAAAGTGACCTTGACCATTGACCATCAAAACTTAATCAGTTCATCCTTGAGTCCATGTGGACATTTGTGCCAAAAACATTTTTTAATTCCCTCAAAGCGTCCCTGAGATATTGCGTTCACAAGAATGGAATGTACATATTGACGTATGAACAACACGAAAACATAATGCCTCTGGCCACAGCTGTCACCGGGGCAGAGGTGTAAAAATGATGGCAAGTCCCATATCTCCTTGATATGTAGAAAAGATATGTATGATATGACTCATAAATGTGGAATTTTTGGGAAGAGTGATTCAAGCTTGGCTTAGAAGCTCAAAGCCAATTGAAGGTTGGGCAGCTTTAAGCATGCAGGCTGCAGCAGGCAAGGGGTTCTGTGAGATCTGTAGGCATGTATTATTAGAGATTATTATGGTATGTGATTGGGAACAGTTTGTGTTTCAATTGGGAAAAACAGCTGCGTCCCCAACCGATAAAATGCTGATTTTTGGGTCAGTGGTTAGGGTTGGGGTTAGAGTTACGCAAGTGGTTGTTATGGTTAGAGTTAGGGTGACTCTCCAGGAAATGAATGCCTAAAACGTGTGTGTGTGTGTGTCAGACAGTCAGTCACACTTGAGGTAAAAGCTCAGACATACAGCTGTTACAGAGCTCCACAGAGACATGAGATTGATGAGACATACTGCTGATAGACTCTCCCTCTCTCTCTCTCTCTCTTTATCTCTCTCTTTCTCTCTCTCACACACACACAAACACGCCTCCTCAGAGCACCACACCTCCTAACATCCATCTGGTGATGAATGAGAGCGAGCGCCCGTATAACAACTTTTGTTTTATTGTGGGTGATAAGGATACGCTTGGGCTGATAGCACAGAACGTGTGAGTAGAGGAGAGGAGAGGAGAGGCTGACCTGTATATGGAGATGTTTTCTATCAGCTGGTGGGAGGCACTGTCGTAAAGGATGATTCCGCGAGGTGACACCGTTAACGTGACTTTCTGGAGTTTTTTCCCACTGGCTTTGGCCTGAGAAAAAAAAGGGGAGAGAAAGAGAAAGAGAAAAAGAGAAAGGAGGGTGTGGACAAAAGAGAAGAGCCTTTAACCAAAAAAATTACAAAGCAAACAAACAAATCTGAACGGGTGTGTGTGTGTGAGTCACAACCACAGCCTGACAAAATATTAGTATAACAGATTACACTATATGACAGGTCCCGTTCAGCAGCCCAGCATCCATTATGGCGGGTCAACAAGGGCAGCGAGCAGATTAGGCCCGATCAGAGCCTCCCTCTACATATATCACCGTGCCCTGAGTCCCACCATTATGCCGCTGCTAACTTCATTATCCACTGAGCTGCCAGATCCAATAACATTAAGCCTTTTCTACCACGATAAAGCTGGCTGAGCCTTATACACAGGCAACACTGTCCAAACTAATTGCATCCTCCTCCTAAATGTCAACCGGGGCCTCGGGGCAGGAGGGGAGAAGTAGGCAGCCAACCAGCCACTTTTCACCGAGGTGTCAGTCAGGTCAAGAGCAGGAGGAAACTACTGGATGTCTGTGGTTTTCAAGTGGTGGGGTTGATGGAATGGAAAAGATATTATAGGTGCTTGACAGAAACTAATTTTCTGAAACAGTGCTGCGTTGACAAGAAATTTGGGGTATCCTGTGTTCAGGCTACACCAGAGCTTATGTGTGTGTGTCTTGGCTTGCTGCAAGAGCATAAGTGCGTGTGTTTTTTCTCTCACCGTGGCCACTATCCTCTTGACAGCCGCCGCGGACAGCTCCTCTCCTTTGGGCTGCTCCACCATGGTGACACCCAGGTACTTGAGCTGGAACACCATCCCCTCCAGAAGGGTCTCCCTCGTGTCCGTCCAATTCTCCGGAAGCTCTGCAGATGAAAGACACTTCTGATCATGACAAACTCGCTGCTCGTTGTCTAAGATGGACTGAGAGATACTCTGTTAGATGTGCTAGATGTGTTAGATTACACAACTGACCTGATTTGATAAAGAGCTACACTTGCTTATTTGCCTTTAAACCACAAGTCTTTTCTTTTTGTTGTGACCATTTTCGTTGAGTTATGTCACGGTATACAGTATTTAGTACATTTTATTATGACGTATTCAAATAATATTCTAGGTTTTAAATCTTGCTCATCTGTGCAGCTGTTCTGTACTTCCCTGCATAGGGTCAGTAAGTTTCCTCTTATCATATCATACACATCACTAAACTGTCCCCGTTTCCTGTTTCCACTTGTGGGTTATGAAAACATTTAGTGACCTCGACATTGACTATTTTCCTCACTCTATGTTGTAATCAAACATAAATGCCATAAAACCAAAGTGAATAGAATTAAAAGTTTGAAAACTCGCCAGGAATCCGATAATCCTGCACTTAGGTCATTCATAAAAATTCATATCCTCCAGCATACGACACAATAACATCCAGTACACATTACACTTTGTTTTTAGAATTTAACAGAGTCTGCATTTTTTCTTTTCCTTTTTGTCAGGGGGATTGCTGGGTGAGCTGCTTTATATTATATCACTGTGAGGATAGCCAGAGGGTGCCTGGTCACAGGACTGCGCCGCAGAGACGCAGCCTCAAAGAGCAGCGGAGCAGAGAAAAGAACAACTTGTGTGAACCGGCAGGCTTCTTAATAGCACTAAATCGTTGAGTTGCGTGTTGGAATTAAAGCTGTGAGCTGTGATGAAAGGGGCCCTTGCACATTGCATGCAACAGAGGAAGCGGCAGCCGTGGTATCGCTACTAGAGGTCTACAGCTCTTAATTTTCAGGTTTAAGAGACAGTGTGCAAACATTATTTCCTGTGTGCATGTGTTGCTGGAGATGACATGATGAAAGTTGTTTACACATTTGATGAACTATGTGTCACTTAGTAATGCTATGAGCAATAGTGAAACCCATGTAATGATGCAACAATACATTTAACAACTGGCATGGATATACATTTACATGACTATAGGACATTGCATGTAGGAGATAACTATCACCTCTTATGTCCACTATGTGGTGCTAGAAAACATGCTACATGTACATTATGTTGCTGTATATCATCTGTAGATTGATCTGAATTCAATGTAAAACTGGATGATGTTTGTCACACACACATATCTATGACTCTATATGAGCATGTAGACAATGGACAATGTGAAGTCAAGTTACAACGGCCTCCTCTTGCACAGCCAAACATGCAAATGTTCTGCATCGCCATGGCAACACCGTTCCATGAAAACTCAAGAGCTCCACAATATAATGTTGTGAAGGTCTTCAGATTTCCTTCCACCAAATCTGAGATGGATCTGGTTAACCTGCTCTGCATGAGATCGCATTGAGCTGTAACTATCACGTCACTTCCTGTGAGCCTCCTAGCCGGTTGGAGACACGCAACCATGGTAACTGGTGCCGACCATGAATTCTGAACTAATTTGAAAAATATATTTAGCCAAGGGAAGTGATACCTTACTTGAATTGAAGTGTTATTGACGTAACACCAGAGATGCCTTGTTGTTGTTGTCATTGTCACTGTTGCATTGCATTGTGGGATATTTATGCTGGCGTTATGTCCAGTGCTTCAATACTGTAATATTTCCTCAGAAACAGTATGCGCTTCATGTACTATTGGTTTCATACTAAGGTTTTGGACATACTAATAAAATCTCACACACTGTTTCAGCTTACTAAATAGCATGTTAAGGAGTTTCGGATGCAGCTAATGACTCAATATTGACATGTAGATGTGTTCAGGACTCTTATCAGCATGGGTAATTTGGGGTCGATTGGACATGTACATTCTGGTTACAACTTCCCATATCAAGGTGAAACAAATAATAAAATAAATTATGCTGACAATCGATACTAGTTCTTCAATCAATCGGCAGCTTTCAGACGACGGTGACCAAACTTAATTAGGAACCAGCTGCAAATCTCTTTTTTTCCATGAAGCCAAAGCAGCAACAACATTTCATAAAGGAATTTCACATCATCAGCACTCCCACATTTGTTTCAACAATAAAAAAATGCTAACTTCTCTAAGAAGCTCATAAAAGCTTTATGGACATGCTACTATGTGGTGAGAGAGAGAGTGAGGGCAGAGGGATCCATTTGTCTCCTAAAAGGCCCATCAGAAATCATCATCAATATCACCCCTCCTCCCTCCTGGGTGGTCTTAATGGCACCCAGGATCTTCAGTGTGCTCTAACTAGAAGTGATGTTGTCTAAGGAGATGTGCAGCCAGTTACAAATGGTAAAAGACTTATCGCACATGCTCTCCAACACTATCAAAATGCAGGAATTAACAAATATACTAGAGATGGAAACGATTACTCGTTTGACAAATAAAAAAGGTCAAAGTGACAATTAGCCAGTACAAACAAAACATTTTAAATCTGTCAACCCAGACTCTGGGAAAGTGTGATGTATGGGTTTTTTTGTCTGATTTCTGATATTTCATTGACCAAACAAAGCAAGAAAATAATCTGCTCATTAATCTATGATGGATGTTCTGTGCTGGCACTTAAATAAAAGGTTTAAGTTCGTGAACACTATCTTTTGGCTTAAGAACCAATCATTAAGGACACATATACCACTTGGGGACAGCGGCAGACTCCAACCTATAATGTTAATTTCTTCTTCCGCCAAACCGAGTCAACCCTGAGTGCTTGTGGAGAATGATTTTAATGGTCTAAATACAGCCCTTACCAAAACCCATATTTAAGTAATGGGTGAGGCTGACAGTGAACACCCACTCTGAGGTCGAGGTCTTCGAGCTCCTAAGTGTGGGGAACAGATCGGGCTGTCGTCCTCTGCTGATCCTGTAGTTACATTAGTGCCTGGATAAGTAGCACCCTCACTGTAATAGAATCTGTGGTGAGGAATCACCAGATGCTATTCGTGACCTAAATCAACTTACCATGTGGTCCATGTGGACTATAAATGTCCATTCTGAGGTGTAACCACTTAGAAAGTTTGCAGACAGTTACACGAATGTGATGAGGAACAATGCGGTTATCAGCTACTGTGACACTTCTAACCTTTAGTGCGTGATTGTGTTCACAAAAGCAACAGTGGATGCTCATTCTGGAGATTTGAAATGTTTACAAAAGGCAACGCCGCTGACAGGTCTGCTGCACTGAATTTTAAAAATCTGTCAGATGTGCTTTGATGACGCTCTGAGTGATTCAAGGCTTAGAAGAGATGTCATTCACATAATACATGTAGCAACAGCAGCCGCTTGTGTTGGTCCAGCAGTGATATTAGAAGCCAGACCCCGTGATACAACTGCCCATACTAATGCTTGCTTGCTTGGGGTCTCTGGGGATGTGTTGCAGTTCAACCTGACTGCAGGGTTTTAGGAACCCATCCCAAGAGACACTAAAAAGGAGGTTACTGAGAGACTGGACTACACACATGATGAAAAATATTTAGTCCAGCCTGAAAACAGAATGCACAGATGAATATTCAAGCAGAGAGAAAAAAAGAAAAAAGAAAAAAGAAAAAAGAAAAAAACACTCCACGGCCTCGCAGTAGTAGCAGATTTCTTTAAAAAATGAAGAAGAAAAAAAAAAACAGAAACCACCACGTTGGCGGTTCAGACGAGCAACTCATGAACCACATCTATTTTTAGACTTGGCGCATATACCCTGTTTTGTATAGACTAATAATCCATTTTCATAACGGTCACATTTGCATTCATACAACCAAGCAACCAACCCCCCCACCACTGGCACCACCACCAGCCCCCCCTCCGTGGCAGCTCTGTGCAGCTGGGGTGCTGATTAGAGCGAACTTCAAAGGCTCCTCGGCTACGCTGGAGCGCTGGCTGGTCAGTGAGTGCTGCTCGCCTGGGTGGCGCTGCCTGTAAATAAGCCAGAGAGAGCAGGCAATGGAGCACTGATGTTTGCTGAGTGCAAGAGGATAGGAAGGGGGAGGAGTAGGGGGCAGGTAGAGGGATGCAGCTGCTGCCAACATCAGTAACCAAAAACACTGTGGTTGTTTAATTAGCCAATCATCTTCAAAGAATAGTGTGGGATAATGAAGCAGCGGGGTTCAGTTGGTCTTGTTCTGGCTCCTGCTCTGCAAGTCTTTGCAAGGCCCGGGTGCCTGAACGCTGATGCTCTGGAAAAACTTTTTATAGCTCTCACTTTACTCTGGCTCACATGAACCGTCATATAAATATCGACTGCGCTACAACGAGAGAGGCTCATGCCAGAGGAGGGGAATTTTGTAGAGGAAGAGTTGCAGAAGTAAAAAACAGAGGCGAAACAAATGGATGCTGGTTGACTGCCAAATGATTTGGGGAAATAATCACTCCCAGCATCTGTCAACCTTGGGTCAACTCCCAGATAAGGCTCGATAGGGGGTCTTCTAAATAAAGCATTCATTATAGTGATGTGCTCTATTTGAAGGGTGATAATTCCCTTAAATCTGTTACAGGGCAAAACATACTTCTCTTTGGGTAACCTTTGACATTTAAGAACATTCATGAAAATATATTCATGTGCAATATTCACACAGCTGGAGGACTTAAAGACGATGACTTCATGAGATACACTAAGCCTTTCTCGATCATTGTTCTTGTTTGTACAACTATGTGAAACTTCATCAGTCACAGCCTAAGAAACTGTTCCACAGAGTATAGTACGGTCCAAATGACCCCAAGTGTTCCTGCTCCACCCGTGTTGTGGAGGAGGTTCTGGGAGTCTGAACTTGGGTGTGATGGTGGAGAATCTGAGAATCATAAATGTTTTCAGTTTTGTCCCACAGCTGTTATTCTGTCCACAAAATTAAGTTATGATATCCTTTCTGAGGGAGAAGTTACACATTTATACATCTATTCATTTATTTTATGTTAGCAATTTCGCAAAAAAGTTTACTACTTCAACATAAAAATATATTAAGAGGTCTTAAACAGGAAATCAATTTTTTTTTTAAATGTTAAATTAGTTTAGTTTAAGGCCCATAAGTTTTATTGGACAATTATGTTTTTGATTTTATTTGAGATTGTTTACAGTTACGTTGAATGTGACTGGAGCCAGGCTGAGCTGGTGATGTCAGCAGTAACGTTGCTATGCCAAGTGAAAACAGAGTGTACTACTTCCTCCCCTCCCAAAGTTCAACATGCCAAGTCTTTTAACTCCAAAGCATACGAGTCCAAACTTGGCTTACTTCTGTACTGAGTGAGGGCTGAAGCCTACAGTTGCTCAAATCACAAGACTAATAATTTGACCCGGTGGAGAAAAGGTCTCACTTTATTTGTACTGCCCAATATTACATACAGGGTCTCCATGGGATTCCTGACCCTGCCCATGCTCTGAGGACAGGCTCCACAAAATCTTAACACAATGGGAAAAACTAGAGAGAGAGGAAATGGTAACTGAACAACATTTTTTATTGCTCCTAAAATTGTTTTATATCATCACCCACTCTTAGAATAAGTCATTATAGGAAGTCTGCAACTTTCAGGAACTATTTTTTTTTTCTCACACTCTTCAGAAAAAAACGGTTTTAACCTTTTGTCTGGTTTTGAAATGATGTTGTGCAAGTACAACAAGTAACTATCTATAATTACACATTACAACATGTGATGCTTAGTATGCGCCGGTATAACGGTTAGTGTCGCAGTTTGCCGTACTTAAAAACCTCCAACAAAAACAAAACCCCGTTGGCAGCCGCTCACTGAAGCGTAATCGGCCTGTAATCACACAGCCAGTGTCGAGTCCACTCTATCAGTCACATGGAAACGTCCTCCCATCCCCTGTGTCTCCTCCTGCTTCAGACAAGTCTCAACACTGTGCAAGATGGGGAACAAAGAAAATACAAGCTGATACTTCCTCACTCTGCAGTTCACCTCATCTGAACTGGTACAAGCCTACAAATCTAAAAGCTCTATATCGCTCTATATGTAGGCCTGACTTCAGGATTGCATGTTCCTGTAAATGAGTCACTAAAAAAAAAGGCTTCTGCACAAAACAATGTGTGAAAACTAAGCGTATTTTAAAACACAAATCAAGTTCCAAAAAACATGTGGTCTGTGTGTCAGAACATTGCTATTTCATGAGCATTTCAAAGTGAAAAGAAACTGTCGAAAACTGTAAGAATTATTCAAGGCTGGGCGTACACTGGGGCTGCAGAGGATCACAAAACTCAGAGCTTCAGATCATATCGCAGTCTTGAGTCACGGCTCGGATCATTTATGGATCAAAAAACAAAAGTGGGGGAAGGGAAAGAAATATAACTTTCCATTTTATTGTGTAAAACACTTAGGGGAACATTTGCAGTCTTGTCCAATGTTTAAATACAATCTTAAAATATATGAAATATTCAATGCTCGGTTGTTACACATTTTTGCTCTAGTAGATACTACAATCTGCTGATAAATGCTGTTAACTACACTAAAACTTTATTCATTTTTCATTCATTCTTATTCATATTCATTTTTATTTTAAATAAGTGTACTGCAGATTTACCTCAGCAAAAGAAACAGTGCAGACAATAATATTACTGTTAAATACATGTTCATTTCAAATTCAGCAGATTTGTGTCTCACTTGTTATTATTATTCAATTGTTGCATTTTATCAGATGCAAGAACAAACTAACAAAAATACCTGTATATGTTGACCACTACTCAGGAATTATAATAAAAGGGATTTGGGGTATGAGAAAGGGTGGAGTACTGAGGGGTGGTGGCGGGTATTTCAGTCAAAGCCACAAAGAGGAAATGAAACAGGTGATTTGGACAAGGGAGGGTCAGAGAGGATCGCTATCACGGCCCCTGTCAACAGCCAGTGACAGTGACAGTAATGAGGAGAGAAAATCTGCTCCTCCTGGCCTTAACGGAAGACAACAGACAGACAGATGGAGGGATGGATGGATAAAGGGAGGGAGAAAAGATGAACAGAGGCATGGAGACATTCATAAATGAAGACCAAGCAGATAAAAAGAGGGAAATAGGAAGTGAGGTGATGCAAATGAAGGCAGCTAGTCAAAATTCACATACCCTTCCCTTCACACAAACAAAAGTAATGGACAATTAAGGGGATGCAACAGTTTAATCACCGTGGAAACAGCAGGAGAGCGGCGCTGTGCTGTGAGTGCAGGCTAAATAATGTAGTTAATACTCTGGGGCTGGCAGAGAGGCAGAGTGGGAGAGACACACGCAGCGATAGGGGCATAAAAGAAACACAAATCACCATTGTGGCATCCTGACAACTTAGTCGTTTTATCAGTGCGATCTGGTTTGCTTTCCGACGAACATTAACAGCGTTTCTCTGCTGGAAAATGGATAAAAATGTTTCCCGCAATACAATATATGATAGACCAGCAGATGAGGATGAATTGAGGATGAATATGCCCACTTTTCCTTTTCCTCTCTGTCAGTGACACCAATTTATCAGTGACAGAGCTGACCAGGTGACACACCTACTGCCACTTTACACTATGATGAATCATTACATCCAACAGCAGGAGTTTCTGTTGGTATTGACATCATCCTGTGAGCGATACCAGATCAAGCAGTTAGATATTCTACCCGGTCTGTCATGAATGATTATTTTGGGATAGTAGGGGTGGAGATGAAGGGGGGCTAAGCAGCAAAGAAGTGACCCAGCCTGTTTTAAACTACATGGTATCAGCTCGACTTGGCTCACTTTACTGGATTTGGGATGACCTTCATTGATCAGCTGCTTAAATTGGTGTAAAGCTTAATTCATAAAACAAGCAAGTACTGTCATATTGATTTTAGGACCAGAGGGGGACATTTCTCTTTGTCTGATAACAACAGTTAGTCTTTGTTGTCAGCTTCCAAACTCATTTTAAGAAAAGACGAGTGGAAAAGGAGAGAGTGCGAGCGAGAGACAGAGAGAGAGACAGTGCTACAGTGGTAGAGTGAGGAGAGAATAGGGAGAAAGTGAGGAATAAAACATTATTTTCTGATGGTTTGAAGGCAGTTCTGAAACACAAATAAATAAGTAAACACTCAGCAGATGATTTATTGTGGAGACAGACGCTCTCCTCTGTGTGTGTGAATGTTGTGTTACAAACAAAGCTGTGAATTATTTTAGCTGAGGGGAGCAAGCAAGAGAGAGGGAGAAAGAGAGAGAGATAGCACAGCGGGTTTTGAGCGAGAACAGGACGCTGTGGTAGAGTGAGGTATCAGTGAGTGATAGATATAAATCAGAGGTCTATAGTGTCTCACATCACATCACCTTTTATTATCTGTTCAATAGAGGAAAACCCTAACCTAAAAAACAGGCACGTGAAGTCGAGTAGAGCCGGTAGCCAAAAACAGTGTTTACAAAACACAAATAAAGACTTCCAGGTCGCAGCACTCCACGAGTCGAGCCAGCTATATCAACAGTTTCTCCCTTTTGTTGAGATTTATTATTTATATTATATATATTTATATTGATTTATTTAAAAAAGGAGCCTCTGAGGACTGAGAGCTCTCCGCATGTGGTGTCGCATTGACTTAAGTAAATGAGTGAGGGGAGAGAATCCCGGCGCATTCATCTGGATCTCAAACTGTGAATGACTCATTGTTTTCAGTCTGGCTGGACGCACTCCTGCCCACCTGTGCGCCTTCTCCTCAACAAGATGGGGAAATGAATACATGTCAGCTGGGGCTTCTGTTGCCGAAATGAAGCGAGTCGAATAACAGCCTCTGAATTCTTGAGGAGAAGCTGTAATGTCTGACTCACTTCCACGTGGTAAGCTCAGCTATATGTTTGTGTTTACATGTGCAAATCACGGCCCGCTGAGACCGACCACAAATCAGAAGAAGTGTCTTAAGAGGTCAGCGGCAGGCAAATACTATGATGACACAGCTCAAACTGCAGGCAATTATCTAAAGCAACATTTGCTTCTGTGTTTAAAGCTATTTAAAGGCTGGAGTCGACCTCGGCCTGCGGGTGAGGTGACCTCCTCTTATCTCACAACAACAAGACACATGCAGGAAAAAAAGAAAAAAAAAAGACCTAATCCAGCATTATTAGATTCCAATCAGGACACTTTGGGCTCATTTAGAAAGTGCTGACTCAGATGAGGAAAGATGCCCAGAGGGATACACGCAGCATGAAGCCTTGGACAACCTCTAACTAAACCACAGAAAAAGTGAAGTGCTACATCTCTACTGCAGACTCTCTTTTAGTGGTTAAGTCTCATTCTAGCCACGTGATCGGTAACACGTTCTGCTGAGGCTGTCGGTTCCAGTGCAGGTCGGAGACAAGTGCAGACATCGCCCCTAACGCCTAATGGGAGAAGGCTGAGATGGAGCATTGTTACAAAGGAGAGAAAGTGTGCTACTACACATGGGGCGACTGTCACTGTCCCGGCCCCTCGTACAAAGACTAATCCAGTACTATTGTTCCTGCTCCTGACCTCAGCGCTCCTGTGGACCAGATACAGGAAATGTTTTACATATTTATCAGAGACCCGGGTCAATGTCTCTAAATAACAGCGTTAGGTACAAATGACCGCAGAGACAGGCGAGTAAAAAAGGAACAATCGATACAAAGTAAGTAAGATGAACAGTCAGTGGAGATCCATTATGTCCTCGCGGCCTCTGTCCTTCTTTCTTTGTCCTAGCAGAGTGCTCCTCTAGTTTCATCTTCTGTATCAGCAGGATTAAAATAGGCCTATTTTTACATATCCGTGTTGGAGCGTTCCCAAAGATACAGGGGGAAGTGTTGCATGACCGTTTTTTAATTTGATGACCATTCAAAACAATTCCAATAGGGTAAAGGAAAGGGATTTGCGGAGGATAAAAAAAGAGTCTTATAGTCGTCTAAGTCCTAATATCCGGACACGTGTCTTTCAGTATCGGATGAATCCGTTCAAAAAGGAGGAAAGTGAGGAGAGAGAGAGATGAGAGAAATGAGTGATCATGCCAGTCGGGGATTACGGCTGATGACCAGCTGAGGCCACAATGTACTCGCAAAAAGAATCAGGGTTATGAAACTGATCCTTAAAGCGCTCTGAGGGCAGCCGCACTAGAGAGGAGATGCTCGGATCTACTGCGGCTCAGATGAGACAATAAGGATGCTGTTTTTTATGCAGCAGGCCGGTTGCATCTTCGAGTACATAAACATGTGAATAATTCAAAATATTATGTTGCTGTGCACTGGGGAGCAGTGTTAAATACACCAATATAGGGGCCTTCACAAGTCTAAATCTGTGGAAAACCTACCAAAAGAGAACCCGTTGGAAAGGATTCAGAGGACAGGTCTAAGGATAATTAGACCCGATCTAAAACATTGCTGACTCGAATAATAGACAGAGAACAAAAACTGGCACCAATAAATTAAAAGCAGTCAAAAAACCTAAAAACATTTATTCTTCTGGATTGATGATGAACTGATCGTAGCTGGTAGCATATCTGCCTGGATCCACCTGGGTATTGGACATGTTGACAGGCAGACAAGCTGACCTGAGACCTGTGTGGCAACAGATCAAAATCTGGATCCAATTACTCTGAGTTTAATTTGAAATCCGGTCCTGGGTCGGATCTCGTTATACTGAAACCAAAGATGACCCCTTAAGACCCTCTGTCGTTTGCTTCAGTCGCATTCTGCCCCCGAGGGCTGATTCATATTCCTCTTCTTCAACCCGTCAAGAGTTTGACACACAGGATCACAGATTTAAAGCTGAAATATCAGCTCCGTTGTACATATCCAGAAAGAGCTTGTCTCTGCATCTCAACTCAAATATGTTTATGTGCTTCTTGGCAGAGACCGGTTTCAACCTGCGATTGTAACAGCGGTGGTATAAACTAACAATAAAGAGAGAGAGAGGGACGGGTCAATGACATGTTAGAGGAATCTTCCGTGACGACAAACAACCTGCCTCGCATTCCTGGATTCCTTCGTATACAAAAGGTGAGTTTAGGGTAAAGGGGCGTGCCATGTGAGGTTTCAGAAGATTTCACAGACGCTGGCAGAGCACAACGGGGGATTTTCTCCAAGCTATAGCTGTGGGGATATTGGAACCTTAAAAAAAGAAAAAAGAAAAGAAGAAAAACTATTCTTTTGTTGCATCTTCTTTCACACAGTCACAATGCGATTATGTGTTTTTGAGTCACATGAAGCTCTACAGTCTTTCCTGACTTTCACCCTCGCTAAAGTGGAGGGAGAGGAAGGACAGGTTGCTTATCAGCTACCTGAGTATCTGGCCAAACACCCCCATCCTCCACCCTCCACCCCCAAAGACGTCGCTCAACCCCCACAGCTTGACTGACAGGTTGGATGCTTCCTCTCCTGCTGCGGGTGCCCAATAAAAGCCTGCAGGACAATGTTCTTGGCTCGCCTACAGTTGTACCTGTCAAATGATTAGCTCAGTTACTTTAAAGCAGATTAAAACTAAAAAGGAGTTGTAATTGCTGGCGAGAAGAGAACCACGTAACAGTTTCCAGGCATCTAAATATACTTAACTGGGATTTGTAGGCGTTCTCCTCGCTGTAAAAAAGGTCTGTCGCCGTCCTGCTGACAATGAGGCTGCAGGACTGTGACTTAACATGCGGACCATATGTCTAGACATATGGGAGAAGGAGATTACATTAATTATTTCTTACCAGGAAGGTGAACTGGTTAGTCACAGTGCTTCTGACCCAGACTTCCTCACTCAAAAACAGACCATAAAATGACTCATTTCCTTACTTAAAGA
Source organism: Scomber scombrus (assembly GCF_963691925.1). Classification (NCBI taxonomy): domain Eukaryota; kingdom Metazoa; phylum Chordata; class Actinopteri; order Scombriformes; family Scombridae; genus Scomber; species Scomber scombrus. The sequence goes on along the minus strand of NC_084988.1, from coordinate 19,426,355 downwards.
CAATTATCATGTAACAAACTAATATGAGAACTATTTTTCTACACATACAACAGGACCTGCATTTCTATAATTTAGCTTCTGCCATAAATGTGTGCGTTTTTAATATTATAATACCTCGTGGGGATAATTGGAGGAAATTATGTTTGCTCTGATGTCATGACATGAGAGCAGATGTATATTTCTAATCACGGTCGATATAACAGATGCAAACAGATTCCACTTCTGCACACAGTTCACCGTAATGATAATTGTGGTGTTCAAAGTATCGTATTTTTCCTGCTGCGTCAGCTAAAGCTACAGAAAGTCAAACATCTATTTCCCCCCGCGGGATTAAAAACAGTGACAAAGCATGATTGTGCAGCCCGATCTGCACGCTCACATGTGGCAACACACACACAGACAAAAGCGGCTTATGCATTACACACACACACACACACACAAGTTCAGATATTCTCTCTTAATCTCAGATATGCACACACACTACAAGATTGGAAAATAATGGTGCATCACACACACACAGATTATCACCGCCTCACGTGATTGCATGGGGAAGCATATGTAAACAACACCGACAAAAACAAAGTCTTTCCTCCACATCAGCTGTCCAACAACTCCAGCTTGTTGTTGTTTCTATGCAGTCAACCTTTCAAAAACCGTCTCATTCACTTCCTCTCATTCACTCATTTCTTTATTTGGCTGTTTGTGATCACGGTAACAAAAGTAGTGACGTAAACATCCAGATTTTAAAACCTAAATATCAAAACACAGCCTAGCCGACTCTGATGAGTCTGCGAGCAGTTCTGGAGGTTTAAGACGACCTATAAACCCGGGGTCATAAACACCCCTCACATTACTAGATAATCTGGGCTGAACCAAGGTCCTAGAACAGATTTCTCCTCCAATTATCTGGTGGGTTGAACTGGAGATAAATCCCACCCCCAAAACTCCTCGGAGATACAGAAGACCCAACAGGACTATAAATCAGTCCGAGCTTTACAACATCATAAAGGAATCCTACAGGAAGCAATCTCCATTACAGCCTGGCCAGCCTTTTGAAGACTGTGTGTGTTGTGGGGGGGAAACAGCTCTGACCGGTCAGAGCAGGGCCAGAGGTGCAGGTGGAGGTGGAGACACGCTAACAGCTGTCTGCGTGGACAGTGAGGACCTGCTGTGTCTGTTGTTAATATTTAAGACATAGAAGTTGCATTATTTTAAAAAAACAAACAAAAAAACAGCCTCAACTTCTGTCACTGCAGCGATGTGAATAATGCGCAGCATGCAAATGAGCTGAACCATTTCCTGGAGATGTGTCAACAACATTGAGATGTTTAAGATCAAACTCATACCCCTTTCACATCTCCACCCTGATATTTAGCTGTCTCAAATATTCACAACCGCATAGAAGACAGCTCCTTGACCACGGACGTGGGAGGGAAGCCGTCTCTCTTCAAAGCAGACAGGGATTTTCTGCCACCCACACTTTTCAGATTGGCAAAGGCAGAAATGTGGGGCCTTGGTGACGTAAAAAGACAGTTGGGGTTACATACCATTTATCCCCCTCTGAAAATGGGAACTATTTGGATGTAATGAGAGGGCAGCGGAGTGAAAAAAGGTTTCGTCAGCTCAGCAGAATGCCAAAAAAAGCAACCGAGCCATTTAAAACCGTGCAGGAAATGACATAGCCGACACATTCATGCCCATGCAGAGGAACGAGCAGTCAGTTGCATTGCGTATTTGGCATGTTTAGATCATCAATAAGATAATAGGCGGTTAATTAAAAATGATACTGGAAGATGTCATGATACGAAACTGAGTGTAGGGTGAAAGGAATGCAGTGCTGATAGATGCCAAAGATGTGAATAGGCTGCTTTGACTAAGCCAAGCCCAAAACGCATGCAGGAGGGAGAGACATGTGGCAAGACTTTGCCTCAAATTATGGATCCGTCAGAAACGAAAAATACTGCTTTTGCTAAAAGACCCAAGAACGAATAAGGCACGTTATCAAAGAATTACAATGCACTACAAAAAAAGCAGAAACAAGTTGATTTCTATTTGTGATACTGCTGTTCACTAAAGTCTTCTCATAAACAGAGCTAAGCTTTCCATATAAATCAACAGATTGGGGGAAAAAAGGAGAAGACGATGAAACGTTAGTTGACCGCAAAACAGGAACCTCCAATTAATAAGTAATGTAGGTGAGAAATGATGCCATAGATGACTGTCTATCTGTGCCTGCAACACAAAGGCGAGGATGTTGACTGTGGAGTCATGTCAAAGCTCGCTTCCAGCCTCAGCTTTCCAGCATTAGCGATTAATTGGCCATTAGCCCTCTGTGACCGCTGCCTGGTCAGATGTGGACGAGCCCTGCTGATGGTGCATCGCTCCCCCTTTAGAGAGGAGTGGGCCAAAACAAAGCATCGACTGCACTGACTGGCACGTGTAACATCTTGCTGCCAACTGCTCTATTGTCTATGAAAGAAAAAAAGAAAAAAAAGAAGGAAAGGGGGGAGCTATGAGAGCGGGCAGGGGACATTCCCCCTTTTAGTGTGAGCAAACATAAACAGGGTCTCTGCAATGTGATCATGCCCGGTTGATGTTTGTACACATTTGTGGGATGCTGAGCAGCAGCTGAAGCCAGGAATCATGTGGGAAATCCCAAGCTAATCCTCAGGTGGCTCTCATGATGATTAAACCCCTAATTCTAGCTGAATAAAGACAACTCTATAAGAGATTTAAAGAGCCCACAACCCATACACATACTGCTAAGTGGAGTTTCGATACGTTTAACATGCACTGACAATAAATCCTCCATCTATCTATCTACCACTCCTTATATACAGCCACTCTTCTTTTTTTTCACAAAGTGTATCGCCTAGCAACAGTGCGTTGCTAGGATTGCACAGCCTTGCAGGGAAGACGACCACTCTTTTCTTTTTTGTTGGTATCATGTCTCTTCCCTCCTGTCTCTGCTGTCGCTCATGGGTCCACATCGCAGCATTTTTCCACCCCCCACCCGCCGCCTGCCTGAGCCTCTGTTGCCCATTTCAAAGCCACTGTCAGTCAGTCATTATGCTGGCAGAGTGACGTGGCAGACAACAACAGGATTTCCACACAAGACCTTCAAACTTTTTTTTTTTTTTTTGGCCGTGATACGCGTCCGCTTTGACTCTCAGTTTTGAGCGTGTTGGAGGGTAGGAGAAGCAGTCATGAGGGGTTGAACTCGCGGCGGTAGAGCCACAACAGGAGTCAGTTTACAAGCTGCTGGGCGCTGCTGTCACTTTCAGAGTCAAGTTCAAAAGCATAACAAAACACATTTCTGACTTTAATTAGTCGCTCTAGTGCTCTGCTATTATGTTTGAGTTGCTGGGCTTGTCAAACACCCCTCCCCTTCCCCGTGCCCCCTCACATACTGACAGCCACTTTGAGCCCACAACTGTAGCTACCGAGTTGTAAAGTGACGGTAAGAAACGGTAAACGCCGGTTGTAATGTTAGCTGCATGTCGACGCTAGCTTAGTTTAGCAAGAATAGCACTAGCTAGCGCGTCTGTGTTCAGGTATGGAGCATTTTTTGGATACTTACTTTTGTGTCTGCTCGAGCCCCACGACTGTTTGGCGATACTGGGGCTCCGTATAATCGCCCTTCCAGCGGATTTCAAAGCGTCCATATCGCAGTCCAAAAAGTGGGGCGAACACCCCGTCAAGCCTGTCCGCCTCTGTCGAAACACTTGGCTTGGTTTAAAGCAGCCCTCTCCCCTGCGAACTTTTTTCTGCTGGGTTTTTTCTCCCCTCCGCACGGTTAGCTTTCAATCGATGGTAGATTATCATGTTCGTCCCCCGTGGGCGGTGTTATGTATGTAAATGAGCCGGATAACGTGCGTGACGCCCGTTTGTGGAATCACGCGAGTGAGGTTGTTGCAGTGCTCGCATCCCGGGCGGTGCTGCTGCCTCTGCTGCTACTACTGCCTCTCTGCTGCTGTTCCTGTGAATACACGGTACAGTTTGACTACCACCCAATGTCTTTTGTGACAAATGATTTGGTAGTCATATCACGGTCTGCGCTTAGACCTCTCATGTTTAATTCAGCCACATGGTTTCTTCTTTGTTGAGCTCCTAAAAGCGTCTTCTGTTCAGAGGAAATGTCAGTAATGTCATGACCAGGAATAATAGGTTGGAGTGGGGAGTCTACTTCAATTCAGTTGACTCACCATTTCAGGTTGACATAAAGCGCCATAAAGCTACTATAAAATGATATTATTCATCAGAGTAAGATGTAACCTCTGAGCATATACTGTAAGTCTTTGTTGTTCATATTTGTTCACATTTTCCTCATATATTGACAAAATGAAAATACTTAACCCTAACCCTAATCCTAATCCTACTCCTACTCCCCTGTCTGATTTTCTTACATTAAATATAATAGCATTATTTCTGATCAAGTGCATCATATTGTGCTTTAGTGCTCTGGTGGCCAATGTCATAGCCTACAAGTGATCAGCTGGGGGGGGGGGGGGGGGGGGGGGGGTGCATGGACTTCTTCTTGGAAGAGGCAATTTATATCAGTGAGTCACAGTTCAAACAAACTGAAGGCCCAGTATGATGAACATCTGGAGGAGAGCCAACAGCAATTCATATCAAATTGGCATCTTCTGTGCATGATTAAAAATATATGACCATTTCAATTTCAAGCTCAGAATTACCATTCTTGACCTTTTTTTTATAGTCCTTCTTCTTGCAGAGAGTTGTCTTTTTGGATAATGCAAGGGAGCAGTGATTATACATAAAGTACCAAAATATCCACAAATAATGTTCTCCTGTCTTTGCTTGGGTGGATCCTTAATACCTCCAATGACCAAAAGATGCCCATAGAACAAACTGTAGTAGCTCTTGTCTTCTTTGATAATATCTTGATTTAGAGTGAAACGTTAGCAGGTAAAGTTCTTGTATAGCTGTGTATGGTGAGACAACAGCACACATTTAGTACTGAAAATCTTATCTAAAAAGATATTTTAGCTACTGTTTTTTAAACGATGCCAAGCCCATTTTCTATATTGAGTTTCACTGAGTTTGCATTGTCACAATGTGAATGAATCCCTCCAGAGTGACTGGCTTTCAAAAAATCTTGCCCTACCAGATTTCACAGGAGATGACAAGCTCAGACACAAGAGTGCAACAGGCTAAAACATCCCAGAGGACATATTAGGCAACACAATCACGCTCTATCTGCAATCTAGCAGTGACAAAGAACCAGCTACATCACACACACACACACACACACACACACACAAACACACACACACACGTACACGCACAAAAATAACAGATAAAAGGGAGAATTATCACCACATCAGTGTGGCATTGTAAACTAAATGATCCCTCTGTACACAGGCAGGTGCGCTCCTTTTAAATCACTGGCAGCCACAACCACGCTTCACTGAGAGGCTTAAGACAAAAGAGTGCACCCTGCTAGTAAATCTGCCAGTTTACTGGAGCGTGCAAGACATATTTTGACTTTTAAAGCAGCAGTAGTTACAGTAGGTGTGTTTGGGAGGAAAATCAATGACTTTCTGCTGGGAGAGAGAAGAGAGGCCCAACTGCACATTTCAGAGGGGGGCTCACGAGCAGGTACATCCATATGAGATGAGTCCTCACTCTGAGGGTTTGTATGAAAGACAAAATATACAATATTTATTTACACAAGTAAACAATATCGTAGCTTGAGCCATGTGATCGCAGTATATCTTTACACACACTGCTATTTACGTGCACAGTAAAGTCACTGAATCTTTATGATTATCTAAGAAAACCAGCTCATTTTAATCAGTTTCACTGTAATTCCATGTTTTCTAGAGGGAGAGACTCAGAGTCAGCTAGTGGAAAGTGTATTTTCACAGAGAGAATTGCTCACGGACATTATGTTAATTGAGTAGGTCAAGAGAAACGGTAGAGCCATGCCTGACGTTTCTTTTCTTCAAACAGCTGGATTTACTGTAGATTTCAGAGGCCGAACGAGCATTTGCAGGTACAGCTGTGCCAAAATGCCGACCGCTAGAAAAGACCTTTTTATAATCTGTTAATTCCACATGTTCGACTGTGCCAAACAATGTGGTGCCAAAAACTGGAACTGGAGGAGCAATAAAAATACAGAGGATTGAGTGTAAAATAAATGTATGCCTAACCTAGGCGGCGGTTAATGCAGAGAAAATGAGCTAGGAGCTTTGCCCACATTTGTCTCGCTGCACAAGTTAATCAAGCGCGTTTGGGGAAACCTGGCATGTGACAGAATGCTGAGCATAGGGGCTTCTTTCATGCATTGAATTTCAGTGTCCTTGGAAGATGGAGTTGTTATGCCCCCACCCTCCACCTCCCCAAAAAAATATCCAAGTGCATCAGATGAATTATCACTGAAATCAAATGGTGGCAGCCAGTAATTTGCTCACTTTTATGGTTGCAGTGCTGACTGAAATCTCAAGCCCAGAGGTCAGCAGATTGCAGAAAGTTCCCCATGGTGATTGCCTCTGAGTATGAAATGTAGACAAAGAGGAGTGTAAGAAAGATGTGGTTAAAAAGCCAGTTTGAACATTAAAGATTAACATTCCCCCTGGTCCACAAGGCCAAATTTTTTAACCTTACCAAACCTAATTCCACTCTGCCAGAGCTGCCAGATATCACTGTGGGAGAAACCTTGATTATCACCATGTTTTGACTAGCTGTGATTAGTGGTAGGCAAGAACATGTTATTATAAGTTCCTTTTGTTAAAGCTGAATGGGATTTTGCAGTCATGAAAAGAGGGAATTAGAGGTTCCTGACAGCGTTAATAACTAAAGTCTGCGTGGACAGAGATAATCTCCTTTAACCTGCTATATAGATAGATACTGCCTCCTAGTGGCGATAAAATGATAGTGCAGCTTGTAAATCTCAAAGATGGCTAAATTTATATTAGGTTTTGCACATTTTACATTTTATAATAGAGCTCATTCTCTTCTTCTTACCTCCCTTATATTTTTTAAAAATACTGTTACATTTTATTGCATGAGAGCTCGGTCACTAAAAAAAAAAAAAAGTTTTTTCAGAATGTTTGCAGCAAAAAGTTAAATGCATGCTAATCAAAGCTGACAAGTTGCTTTGAAACTTCTGTAGAAATGGTCAAAGTCACAGCAAAAAAAAAACTGAAAGTCAATTTGCAAGAAAATAATGTTTATTTCTTGTAAACCTCACAGAGCGAGAGCGCAGCCAAGGTCAGACCTGGGGAGAAACAGAGCAGTGACTGTGGGCATAGAAAACAAAACAAAACAAAAAAACAAACAAAAAAAACAAACACTTTTCTATACTTTCAACAATCCGTTGACCAAACAAGTGGCTGAACTGTAATTTACACAACATTCGTCCCCCCCAGGAGCCAATGACAGCAATCGAGCAACAAAAAAAAAAAAAAAGCTTCTCCATATACAGAAGGTGAAAACCACACGCACAACAATGACCATTTCAGATGATGGTAGAACCACATCGGACTCAAGCGATTTTTCCTCCCTGCAGGAAAATAACGATAACACCAGAAACAGGAATAAAGAAAACTTTTTTTTTTTTTTTAAACAGCCACTTGCCCGACAGTTGCAAATACTGTAACATTCACAAAAAGAAACTGGATTATTCTAGTCCCTTACTTTTTAACTGCTCAGTCTACTTCAAACAGGTGACCACTTTCTCTTCCTGCTTAACACAAACTTCCATTAAAAGTGATAATCAACCGGATATCTGACGAACTTGTCGGCCAAACGTATCTGCGGTACATTCTTGATCACATCTCGGAGAAACAAGCGCTCTGTTTCTTGGCACGTGAACTGAAACTGGAGGATCAATTAAATACAATTATTTTCAATGCAATATTAAAGAGTTAGCATTCCAAAGATTTGTCTTGTTTACATTGCACAGTTCCATCTTTACATTTTGTTTCCCTTTTCAAAAAACAGCATCTGTTTCCTACAGTGCAACTTTGAACTCAGAAGAGAAGAAAAAAAAAAGGTGGCAGCAGCTAAACTGAGGGTATTTGGATTTTAACAGCGGTAGAGATGAGCAGACATGTGATGAGCCGGAAAACCTGTGTGTAGTAGACTCTGCGGTGGTTAACATCATCTCCACATACTGACTATTGGCAATTGGATTTGGTGCTGTCCTGTGTATCTGTTAAATGTGACAAGTATAAAATGGACAAAAGCTGCCCTCAAGTGCTTCATCTTCCCCACCGGACTGGACATCAGTAGGGAGTCCGAAAGCCAAATCAGCATCCGAGGGCAAAACTTTGTTCCACTACGCAGGGTGGGGTCAAATTCTTGTCCTTTCAAGCTTAGCCAGATGCTTCGCAGCTCATTCAGAAGGGTTGGGTCGTATCTCATTATCAAACTCGCTCTATGTCCTCAACTCAAGGCACTGTGATCATGACGACCAATGAGAGACTACGCAGAAGAAGAGCTGTACACTTTGACACAGGCTTCTTCTTTTTTTTTACTGCAGTCATTCAACTCAAAAGCTCTTTCAGAAAATTAAGTGAGGGTGGTGGTGGTGGCAAACTGCTGTTTTCACTACTGCTGCTGCTGCTGCCTGGGTTTCATTTACTCAGCTGACTTATTTAAAAGGTCTGCTTCTGCTTACATCAAAAGAACTTTTCCCCCCAACTTGTTGTAATCAGCGCTTCCAGCTTGTTGAAATAAACACTTGACGCTTCGAGAGCAAAACGAATAGAACCACATGACCACATTTTTAAAATAAAAGACGCAAGCTTAAGAGCAGGGGTTAATTTGGCGTCTGATTGTGGATTAAAAGAATAAATTAAATACAAGGGGCGAGAGAGTCTGTGCTAACTTCGCACTACATTCCTCTGGTTGTACAGAAGTTGACACGCTATCTCGGGAGAAAAAAAAACAATCCGTCCAATAAATTGGGATCCAAGTCAGGCTGTATGAGATAAAGGAGAACTCTTGTTTTTCAAAAATTTTTAGGAGGGGAAAAAAAAAATCAACCTAAACAATAAAGCAGTTATTCCCCAGGACCAAAGAGCAGGTGACTGGATGCAGGTAGTTGCAGTGTTGGTGGGAAAAATGTAGAGCAACACCCTAGAGATGAAGATACATACCCGAATCTGTGAGGTTTCACTAGACACTTATGAGAAAAAAAAAAAGAAAAAAAAACTGGGGACTTCCTAGTTGACATGTGATGTCCGTTTAAGTTTTTTTTTTTTTTTTTTTTGTCTTTTGTTTTAACTACAACAAATACAGTCACACGATACAACATCCTTCTGACCTGGCGAGGAGAAAACGAAAAAACCCAAGAAAAAAAACAACGTTCTCAGCCGCAGACATGCCGAGCAGATTGGAAGGTGGTGGGCCTGCAGGTGGTGGTGGGTGGGGTGTAAAAATGATTTGGGGAGGAGGGTGGAGATGGGAGGGATGGGACGAAAGCGTTCACTTTTTCAGTGGCTGGTAAACGGAGGCGTTGGGGTCTAGGCCGGAGGGATTGGTGTCCATGAACTTGGAAGAGTAGTGGGGGGCCACGGGGTTCATGCTGCTGGTGTCGGCTGTGTAGGAAATGCTAGGCATGACGGCCATCACTTCGGCTATCTTCTGCTTCAGGTCTTTTATCTCCTGGTCCTTCTGAAGGATCTGACCTGAAAAACAGATGGACAGCAACATGTCAGTCGAAAGAAAGAAAGAAAGAAAAAAGGGAACTTTGAAGGTCTGTATTCTCAATCCTGACCTTGTGCAATCTCCAGTTGTCTCTTGGCATCTCCCAGCGCAGAGAACAGATCCAGTTTGATCCTGGTGTCTGCGCTCAGGCTGTTCTCCAGGTGCTGGGTCTTGTCCTGCATGGCTGACAGCGCTGACATCAGCACCTCTGTGTCTTTTTCATTCTCCTTGTATTTATGAAGCTCCTTAAAAGACGAGGGAGGAGGAGGAAGAGAGAGATATACAGTCAGGGTCAGCCCTGTGACTGAATGCTTTGGCACAATTTCAACTTTTGTAAATGGCTTGGTGAGCAGTGCGAACGCCGTCTCACATAAATATTGGCTGATATTTCCATTTTCCCCCCCGACAGATGCTAAACAACTTCCATAAACAGATGTGAGGTAGATTCATTCAGCAGAGCGTGAGGAGTAAACCCTGAGATAAATCAAGACTTAGGATGTAAATTAAAGTTGAATTTGAGTTTGCTTCACTGCATTAACAAGTCAACACAAATCCCACTACATAGCTGTGATGCAGTGATGTTAACCAACACAAATCTCTCAATGTAATACTGACCGGCTCTTCTTTGTATTTGCATATACAGTACTGTGCAGCAACCTGTTGCTGGCTGCTAAATTTTAGACATTCATTTTTTTGTTAACATCGGATTGTGATTTTTGTCTAACTTTTTTAATAGGAAAGGACAAGAAAATGTAACTTTTGCAGTCATATGCCAAAAATTATGGAGGTATTTTGAGAGTTACAACAGTAAAAATAGTTGAGGAAAAGAACTATTAAATATATATCCCTACCTGCTGCCATTCAAGTTGAATATTTACAGATTTTACACTCTTTTCACCCAACTTGAACACCACAGTAAATGAATCATGGTTATATTTATCTGTTTCACATTTTTCTTACATGAAGCCAGGACACACTTTGGAGCACTACCGATAATTTTACACATCGATTTCACCCTACTGTCAAAGCTCTTTGTAACCACTGACACATGCAGAACGGACAATGTACCAGACACTGAAGTAGATCCACATTTTAGGAATCAAAACTTTCATGACTCTATTAAACAAATCATACATTCTGAACACAAAAATCTGATGAGCATACACTGTAACTCCCCTGCTGCACCCAAATCTTTTGAATTAATTCACAACCCTTACCTGAACTTTCAAGTCAAGCTCTCGGATCTGGTCCTCCTTGAGCTTATTGTCCATTGTTAATTTCTTACACTCTGTTTCTAATTCAGTTATCCGCCGCCGCAGCGTGTCTGTGCACTCCCCTCTGACAAACAAAATACAGTCTATTTACTTTGATGGCAACAACAAATCATTAACACACACACTTTTAAAAGCTAAAATAAGAAAAAACAATGAATCAGGAGTGTAACAATCCGTTCTGGTCAACTTGATTCAAGATGTTATCGTACCTGGATGCTGCTGCAAGTGCTACTGCTCTGGCTGCTGTGGCCTCCTCCAGCTTCTTGCGCTTCTTTTCGTCTGCGAGCTGTTTCTCGGCGATGGCACGGGCCTCCTGCTCGGCTTTGAGCCTCTTCTCCAGTTGGCCAACTGCCTGTTTGTCCTTTTGCTTTGCTTGCACAGCATTATGAAGCCTTCAAGCGCACACGTGGACATAACACAGAATACAGCGTGTTAGAGATCAAGAAATAAAGAGGTGGAAGAATCTGTCTTTCCTAATGGTGCTTTTCTTTTTGAAAATAGAAGTGTGGACAGATTGATAAATCTGCAACAATGTCTAAGACTTTCGTAGCAAACATTTCCTGAAATAACATATAGAAATGTAAAGCTGTGTTGCAGTAAGTGTTGATGTGTTGATTTTTCTGCTCTTTTCCTGACAGTGTTTGTTTATACTGACATATAAACAACAGCACCCCCAGTACCCCTAAGCTTGTAATGATCTTGACCCAAATAGTTCACTTGCCTGACCTTTCTCAAAACTGCTGGATAGTGGATCCACTCACTTGTTCTGCAGCAGTTCGTTCTCCTGGCGCAGTTGGCTCAGCTCGGTGCGTACGGAGCGCTCAGCAGTGCCCAGCGAGCCGATCTGGCTGCGCAAGTCCTGCTCCACCTGCCGGCTGGCCTGCAGGTCCGCCTTCAACTTCTTAACGTCCTGCTCCAATCTATCCCAGGTGGGCAAGAACAGAGAGATGCCATGACATGCTACATACATGACAGTAAAAACAGTTAGGTGTATATAATTAGAAATACACAATTCCAGATGTTGTGGCCTGAAAGTCAAATTGTAGATTATGCACATGCTCAGTCAGACCACAGTAGCAAACAACTTCTTCAGCAAAGCAATGACTGAATTATTACTGCAGCCAAGCTAAAGCATGTTCACATTCATTTATAAAGGATTTAAAACAAAATAAAGATGAACTTAAGTTTTTAAAATCAGAGTAACAAAGAAAATTAAAACTGCAAGCAGTGTCGAAGGGCCCTCGCGCATCCACGCACGTCGGACTGTGGCGCAGTCGGAGGGCGCGCAGGTAGAGGTCTTCTTACGCAGGAACGTCAGTGCTTGTCGCAGTCGCAGGGCATTGACAGCAGCCATGTAAAGGTCTTTGCTCCTGCTGCTTCAATGGAACATTGTGTGAAGGGGGGTTAATGTCTCCACTAGATGGCACACCAAGACCAGAAATGAAAGGGGATAAGGTATTCATATAATGGTTAAACTTTGAAATCTTCCAGGGGGCGCTGTGGAGTCATTTTCTCACTTAAAAATCCCAAACTTTGTCAGTAGGCAATATGTGTGACTGTTGACGTATGTGTACAATTTGGTGATTCTGTGAAGACGGGAAAGTCCTCTAAAGGCAGAGGGAAAAATGGAAAATTGACGCAGGAAATGCACAATAACTCACTTCCTGTAAGAGCGAAAATTTTGAAAAAAATAATTTGGGGGTTTACCCAGGAGTGCTATGAGTCCTGTAAATTACACGAAGATCAGACAAAGTTTGTGGTCACATGACCTGCTGTTAGGGGGCGCTATGGAGACCCCTTGCCACATCCACCCCCAATGATGTTGAAATTGAAACGGCTTGAACAGGTGTGACATTTTACGCAGTGCATGTATAAACATCCGACAAAGTATTGAGGAGTTATAAGGAGTTGTTTGTTTATACAAACAAACGACTGCCACGCCCACCTGGTATAACGTAGGGAAAATCTGTTATCAAGTTTACATCATCAAGGTCTGAGGATGATACAGTTCTAATCTGAAGTCACTGCAGTTAAAACTGCAGGAGGAGTGCGTTATAGTACGAGGGCTGGAAATGGGGAAAATGGCGGCAAAAATTCACCTGTGATCCAAGATGGCCGACTTCCTGTTGGACTTAGGGTATGGGTCCAAGAGGCTTTTTTGTGCGTCTGGTCATGATATATATGAATCCTAAATTTCGTTCATGTACGTGCATGTAGAAGGCGGGGCTTCAACTTTTAATGTTCTAGGGGGCGCTGTAGAGTCATTTTGCCACTTAAAAGGTTGCGGTTATACCAAAAAATAATATTCGTGAGTCTTGACAAGTGTGTCCAATTTGGTGAGTTTGAGAGCTTGTCAGTACATCCTAGGTGGGAAAAGGCATTAGGGGGCGCTACTGAGCTGTTGGGGCAAAATATTGGGCAAATGTGGTATCAGATGAAAGAGCTCATGATTTGAAACCTACGTGGTAGGTTTCATGATTCTGTGAACATCATAAAGTCCTCAAAGCGGTATTCGAAAAATGAAAATCGCTGCACGCCACGCCGCGTGCACAACTTCCTGTTTGGTAAAAAACTTCCACAAAATTAATATCTACATGATCCGATGACAGCTGTAACATACTTAAATTTCATGCTGATCCGAGAGTATTTTTGGACACATGACCCGACGTTAGGGGGCGCTAGCGAGTCCCCTTACCACGCTTGCGTCCAATCACGTTGAATTAAATAAATTTACACCAGCTGCGACGTGTGTGCAGAATTTCATGAGTTTTCATGCATGTTCAGGCCACGAAAAATGCAATTCATTATGCGTCTCTTGAATAATAATAATAATAATTAAAACTGCAAGCAGTGTCGAAGGGCCCTCGCGCATCCACGCACGTCGGACTGTGGCGCAGTCGGAGGGCGCGCAGGTAGAGGTCTTCTTACGCAGGAACGTCAGTGCTTGTCGCAGTCGCAGGGCATTGACAGCAGCCATGTAAAGGTCTTTGCTCCTGCTGCTTCAATGGAACATTGTGTGAAGGGGGGTTAATGTCTCCACTAGATGGCAGACCAAGACCAGAAATGAAAGGGGATAAGGTATTCATATAATGGTTAAACTTTGAAATCTTCCAGGGGGCGCTGTGGAGTCATTTTCTCACTTAAAAATCCCAAACTTTGTCAGTAGGCAATATGTGTGACTGTTGACGTATGTGTACAATTTGGTGATTCTGTGAAGACGGGAAAGTCCTTTAAACGCTGTTGGAAAAATGGTAAATTGACGCAGGAAATGCAAAATAACTCACTTCCTGTTTGAGTGAAAAATTTGAAAAAATTAATTTGGGGGTTTACCCATAAGTGCTATGAGTCCTGTAAATTTCACGAAGATCAGACAACGTTTTTGGTCACATGACCTGCTGTTAGGGGGCGCTATGGAGACCCCTTGCCACACCCACCCCCAATGATGTTGAAATTGAAACGGCGTTACCAGGTGTGACATTTTACGCAGTGCATGTATTAACATCCGACAATGTATGGAGGAGTTATAAGGAGTTGTTTGTTTATACAAACAAACAACAGCCACGCCCACCTGGTATAACGTAGGAAAAATCTGTTGTCAAGTTTACATCATCAAGGTCTGATGATGATACAATGCGAATCTTAAGTCTGTGGAGTCAAAACTGCAGGAGGAGTGCGTTAAAGTACGAGGCCTGGAAAAATGCACCTGTGGCGGAAAAAATGCACCTGTGATCCAAGATGGCCGACTTCCTGTTGGACTTAGGGTATGGGTCCAAGAGGCTTTTTTGTGCGTCTGGTCATGATATATATGATTCCTAAATTTCGTTCATGTACGTGCATGTAGAAGGCGGGGCTTCAACTTTTAATGTTCTAGGGGGCGCTGTAGAGTCATTTTGGCACTTAAAAAGTTGCGGTTATACCAAAAAATAATATTCGTGAGTCTTGACAAGTGTGTCCAATTTGGTGAGTTTTAGAGCTTGTCAGTACATGCTAAGTGGGAAAAGGCATTAGGGGGCGCTACTGAGCTGTTGGGCCAAAATATTGGGCAAATGTGGTATCAGATGAAAGAGCTCATGATTTGAAACCTACGTGGCAGGTTTCATGATTCTGTGAACATCATAAAGTCCTCAAAGCGTTGTTCGAAATTGTGAAAATCGGTGCACGCCACGCCGCGTGGTCAACTTCCTGTTTGGTAAAAAAATTCCACAAAATTAATTTCCCAATGATCCGATGAGAGCTGTAACATATTTAAATTTCATGCCGATCCGAGAGGATTTGTGGTCACATGACCCGACGTTAGGGGGCGCTAGCGAGTCCCCTTACCACGCTTGCGTCCAATCACGTTAAATTAAATAAATTTTCACCAGCTGCGACGTGTGTGCAGAATTTCATGAGTTTTCATTTATGTTCAAGCCGCCAAAAATGCGATTCATGACACGGCATAAGAACGTGAATAATAATAATAATAATAATAATAATAATAATAAGAATCCTGGCAAAAGCAATAGGTCCCTCACTGACTTGTCAGTGCTCGGGCCCTAATAATTAAAACTGCAAGCAGTGTCGAAGGGCCCTCGCACCCCCCCGTTTACCCCCCCAATTGTAACGCCGTACGTGCACGTCGGTGCGTGCGGCGGTCGCAGGGCTGTCAAAACTGGCATGTAGATGTCTTTGCTCCTGTGCCTTTAATTGAACATTGTGTGCAGCTGTTAATGTCTCCACTAGATGGCAGTCTAAGACCACAAATGAGTCTGAGTGACTTCTAAGCAATAAGGAATGTGGGTGAAGGGTCAAAAAATCATTAAGATTGAGCATTTTTGCCTGGATGGCCGACTTCCTGTTGGACTTAGGCTATGGCTCCAAGAGGCTTTTTTGTGCGTCTTTACACTATACATGTGTTTCCCGAATTTGGTTTGTTTACGTCAATCTGAGTGGAGGGGCTTGATTTTTTAAATTTTCTAGGGGGCGCTATTAATCAATTTTTGCGTCGGCCATTTCCGCGCTCCTTAAAATATCAAAGTGTTCTCCGGATCGGACATGATTGCAAGTTTTGGTGAGTTTTGGGGCATGTTTAGGCTGTCAAAAAGGCGTACAACTATAATAATAATAAAAATTATCCAGATTGAAAATTTTAGCCTGGATGGCCGACTTCCTGTTGGATTTAGGGTATGGGTCCAAGAGGCTTTTTTGTGCGTCTGGACATAATACATAGGCCTTGTCGATTTCATTTTTCTATGTCAATGTGGAAGGCGGGGCTTAAACTTTGAAATCTTCCAGGGGGCGCTGTGGAGTCATCTTCTCACTTAAAAATCCCAAACTTTGTCAGTAGTCAATATGTGTGACTGTTGACGTATGTGTACAATTTGGTGAGTGTAGGAGTTTGGAAAAATGTACAAAATGGATAAAGGCATTAGGGGGCGCTATTGAGCTGTTGTGCCACGCCCAGAGGCAGTTATGGTCTCAAATTAAAGTGCGCCTGAGTGTGAACCTATGTGGGCAATTTGGTGATTCTGTGAAGATGGGAAAGTCCTCTAAACGCAGAGGGAAAAACGGAAAATTGACGCAGGAAATGCACAATAACTCACTTCCTGTTAGAGCGAAAAATTTGAAAAAATTAATTTGAGGGTTTACCCATGAGTGCTATGAGACCTGTAAATTTCACGAAGATCAGACAAAGTTTGTGGTCACATGACCTGCTGTTAGGGGGCGCTATGGAGACCCCTTGCCACATCCATCCCCAATGATGTTGAAATTGAAACGGCGTCACCAGGTGTGACATTTTACGCAGTGCATGTATAAACATCCGACAATGTATGGAGGAGTTATAAGGAGTTGTTTGTTTATACAAACAAACGACTGCCACGCCCACCTGGTATAACGTAGGAAAAATCTGTCGTCAAGTTTACATCATCAAGGTCTGAGGATGATATAGTTCCAATCTGAAGTCTGTGGAGTCAAAACTGCAGGAGGAGTTCGTTAAAGTGCAAGGCCTGGAAATGGGGAAAATGGCGGAAAAAATGCACCTGTGATCCAAGATGGCCGACTTCCTGTTGGACTTAGGGTATGGGTCCAAGAGGCTTTTTTGTGCGTCTGGTCATGATATATATGAATCCTAAATTTCGTACATGTACGTGCATGTAGAAGGCGGGGCTTCATTTTTTAATGTTCTAGGGGGCGCTGTAGAGTCATTTTGCCACTTAAAAGGTTGCGGTTATACCAAAAAATAATATTTGTGAGTCTTGATGAGTGTGTCCAATTTGGTGAGTTTTAGAGCTTGTCAGTACATGCTAAGTGGGAAAAGGCATTAGGGGGCGCTACTGAGCTGTTGGGGCAAAATATTGGGCAAATGTGATATCAGATGAAAGAGCTCATGATTTGAAACCTACGTGGCAGGTTTCATGATTCTGTGAACATCATAAAGTCCTCAAAGCGTTGTTCGAAAAATGAAAATCGGTGCACGCCACGCCGCGTGGGCGACTTCCTGTTTGGTAAAAAAATTCCACAAAATTAATTTCCCAATGATCCGATGAGAGCTGTAACATATTTAAATTTCATGCCGATCCGAGAGGATTTGTGGTCACATGACCCGACGTTAGGGGGCGCTAGCGAGTCCCCTTACCACGCTTGCGTCCAATCACATTAAATTAAATAAATTTTCACCAACTGCGACGTGTGTGCAGAATTTCATGAGTTTTCATTTATGTTCAAGCCGCCAAAAATGCGATTCTTGACACGGCATAAGAACGTGAAAAATAATGAATAATTAAAACTGCAAGCAGTGTCGAAGGGCCCTCGCGCATCCACGCACGTCGGACTGTGGCGCAGTCGGAGGGCGCGCAGGTAGCGGTCTTCTTACGCAGGAACGTCAGTGCTTGTGGCAGTCGCAGGGCATTGACAGCAGCCATGTAAAGGTCTTTGCTCCTGCTGCTTCAATGGAACATTGTGTGAAGGGGGGTTAATGTCTCCACTAGATGGCAGACCAAGACCAGAAATGAAAGGGGATAAGGTATTCATATAATGGTTAAACTTTGAAATCTTCCAGGGGGCGCTGTGGAGTCATTTTCTCACTTAAAAATCCCAAACTTTGTCAGTAGGCAATATGTGTGACTGTTGACGTATGTGTACAATTTGGTGATTCTGTGAAGACGGGAAAGTCCTCTAAAGGCAGAGGGAAAAATGGAAAATTGACGCAGGAAATGCACAATAACTCACTTCCTGTAAGAGCGAAAATTTTGAAAAAAATAATTTGGGGGTTTACCCAGGAGTGCTATGAGTCCTGTAAATTTCACGAAGATCAGACAAAGTTTGTGGTCACATGACCTGCTGTTAGGGGGCGCTATGGAGACCCCTTGCCACACCCACCCCCAATGATGTTGAAATTGAAACGGCGTCACCAAGTGTGACATTTCACGCGCTGCATGTATAAACATCCGACAATGTATGGAGGAGTTATAAGGAGTTGTTTGTTTATACAAACAAACGACTGCCACGCCCACCTGGTATAACGTAGGTAAAATCTGTCATCAAGTTTACATCATCAAGGTCTGAGGATGATACAGTTCGAATCTGAAGTCTCTGGAGTCTAAACTGCAGAAGGAGTGCGTTAAAGTACGAGGGCTGAAAAAATGCACCTGTGGCAGAAAAAATGCACCTGTGATCCAAGATGGCCGACTTCCTGTTGGACTTAGGGTATGGGTCCAAGAGGCTTTTTTGTGCGTCTGGTCATGATATATATGAATCCTAAATTTAGTGCATGTACGTGCATGTAGAAGGCGGGGCTTCAACTTTTAATGTTCTAGGGGGCGCTGTAGAGTCATTTTGGCACTTAAAAAGTTGCGGTCATACCAAAAAATAATATTCGTGAGTCTTGATGAGTGTGTCCAATTTGGTGAGTTTTAGAGCTTGTCAGTACATGCTAAGTGGGAAAAGGCATTAGGGGGCGCTACTGAGCTGTTGGGGCAAAATATTGGGCAAATGTGGTATCAGATGAAAGATCTCATGATTTGAAACCTACGTGGCAGGTTTCATGATTCTGTGAACATCATAAAGTCCTCAAAGCGGTGTTCGAAAAATTAAAATCGGTGCACGCCACGCCGCGTGCACAACTTCCTGTTTGGTAAAAAAATTCCACAAAATTAATTTCCGCATGATCCGATGACAGCTGTAACATAATTAAATTTCATGCCGATCCGAGAACATTTGTGGTCACATGACCAGACGTTAGGGGGCGCTAGCGAGTCCCCTTACCAAGCTTGCGTCCAATCACGTTGAATTAAATACATTTACACCAGCTGCGACGTGTGTGCAGAATTTCATGAGTTTTCATTTATGTTCAAGCCGCCAAAAATGCGATTCATTACGCGGCACTTGAATAATAATAATAATAATAATAATAATAATTAAAACTGCAAGCAGTGTCGAAGGGCCCTCGCACATCCACGCACGTCGGACTGTGGCGCAGTCGGAGGGCGCGCAGGTAGGTCTTCATACGCAGGAACGTCAGTGCTTGTCGCAGTCGCAGGGCATTGACAGCAGCCATGTAAAGGTCTTTGCTCCTGCTGCTTCAATGGAACATTGTGTGAAGGGGGGTTAATGTCTCCACTAGATGGCAGACCAAGACCAGAAATGAAAGGGGATAAGGTATTCATATAATGGTTAAACTTTGAAATCTTCCAGGGGGCGCTGTGGAGTCATTTTCTCACTTAAAAATCCCAAACTTTGTCAGTAGGCAATATGTGTGACTGTTGACGTATGTGTACAATTTGGTGATTCTGTGAAGACGGGAAAGTCCTTTAAACGCTGTTGGAAAAATGGTAAATTGACGCAGGAAATGCAAAATAACTCACTTCCTGTTTGAGCGAAAAATTTGAAAAAATTAATTTGGGGGTTTACCCATAAGTGCTATGAGTCCTGTAAATTTCACGAAGATCAGACAACGTTTTTGGTCACATGACCTGCTGTTAGGGGGC
Organism: Scomber scombrus; assembly: GCF_963691925.1. Lineage (NCBI taxonomy): Eukaryota > Metazoa > Chordata > Actinopteri > Scombriformes > Scombridae > Scomber > Scomber scombrus. The sequence continues at coordinate 19,406,437 of NC_084988.1, read as the reverse complement.
GCTATGGAGACCCCTTGCCACACCCACCCCCAATGATGTTGAAATTGAAACGGCGTTACCAGGTGTGACATTTTACGCAGTGCATGTATTAACATCCGACAATGTATGGAGGAGTTATAAGGAGTTGTTTGTTTATACAAACAAACAACAGCCACGCCCACCTGGTATAACGTAGGAAAAATCTGTCATCAAGTTTACATCATCAAGGTCTGATGATGATACAATGCGAATCTTAAGTCTGTGGAGTCAAAACTGCAGGAGGAGTGCGTTAAAGTACGAGGCCTGGAAAAATGCACCTGTGGCGGAAAAAATGCACCTGTGATCCAAGATGGCCGACTTCCTGTTGGACTTAGGGTATGGGTCCAAGAGGCTTTTTTGTGCGTCTGGTCATGATATATATGATTCCTAAATTTCGTTCATGTACGTGCATGTAGAAGGCGGGGCTTCAACTTTTAATGTTCTAGGGGGCGCTGTAGAGTCATTTTGGCACTTAAAAAGTTGCGGTTATACCAAAAAATAATATTCGTGAGTCTTGACAAGTGTGTCCAATTTGGTGAGTTTTAGAGCTTGTCAGTACATGCTAAGTGGGAAAAGGCATTAGGGGGCGCTACTGAGCTGTTGGGCCAAAATATTGGGCAAATGTGGTATCAGATGAAAGAGCTCATGATTTGAAACCTACGTGGCAGGTTTCATGATTCTGTGAACATCATAAAGTCCTCAAAGCGGTGTTCGAAATTGTGAAAATCGGTGCACGCCACGCCGCGTGGTCAACTTCCTGTTTGGTAAAAAAATTCCACAAAATTAATTTCCCAATGATCCGATGAGAGCTGTAACATATATAAATTTCATGCCGATCCGAGAGGATTTGTGGTCACATGACCCGACGTTAGGGGGCGCTAGCGAGTCCCCTTACCACGCTTGCGTCCAATCACGTTAAATTAAATAAATTTTCACCAGCTGCGACGTGTGTGCAGAATTTCATGAGTTTTCATTTATGTTCAAGCCGCCAAAAATGCGATTCATGACACGGCATAAGAACGTGAATAATAATAATAATAATAATAATAATAATAAGAATCCTGGCAAAAGCAATAGGTCCCTCACTGACTTGTCAGTGCTCGGGCCCTAATTAAAACTGCAAGCAGTGTCGAAGGGCCCTCGCACCCCCCCGTTTACCCCCCCAACTGTAACGCCGTACGTGCACGTCGGTGCGTGCGGCGGTCGCAAGGCTGTCAAAACTGGCATGTAGATGTCTTTGCTCCTGTGCCTTTAATTGAACATTGTGTGCAGCGGTTAATGTCTCCACTAGATGGCAGTCTAAGACCACAAATGAGTCTGAGTGACTTCTAAGCATAAAGGAATGTGGGTGAAGGGCCAAAAAAGCATCAATATTGAGCATTTTTGCCTGGATGGCCGACTTCCTGTTGGACTTAGGATATGGGTCCAAGAGGCTTTTTTGTGCGTCTGGACATGATACATGTGTTTCCCGAATTTTGTTTGTCTACGTCAATCTGAGTCGAGGGGCTTGATTTTTTTAATTTTCTAGGGGGCGCTATTAATCAATTTTTGCGTCGGACATTTCCGCGCTCCTTAAAATATCAAAGTTTTCTCCGAGTCGGACATGATTGCAAGTTTTGGTGAGTTTTGGGGCATGTTTAGGCTGTCAAAAAGGCGTACAACTATAATAATAATAAAAATCATCCAGATTGAACATTTTAGACTGGATGGCCGACTTCCTGTTGGACTTAGGGTATGGGTCCAAGAGGCTTTTTTGTGCGTCTGGACATAATACATAGGCCTTGTAAATTTCATTTCTCTATGTCAATGTGGAAGGCGGGGCTTAAACTTTGAAATCTTCCAGGGGGCGCTGTGGAGTCATCTTCTCACTTAAAAATCCCAAACTTTGTCAGTAGTCAATATGTATGACTGTTGAGGTATGTGTACAATTTGGTGAGTGTAGGAGTTTGTGAAAATGTACAAAATGGATAAAGGCATTAGGGGGCGCTATTGAGCTGTTGTGCCACGCCCAGAGGCAGTTATGGTCTCAAATTAAAGTGCGCCTGAGTGTGAACCTATGTGGGCAATTTGGTGATTCTGTGAAGATGGGAAAGTCCTCTAAACGCAGAGGGAAAAACGGAAAATTGACGCAGGAAATGCACAATAACTCACTTCCTGTTAGAGCGAAAAATGTGAAAAAATTAATTTGAGGGTTTACCCATGAGTGCTATGAGACCTGTAAATTTCACGAAGATCAGACAAAGTTTGTGGTCACATGACCTGCTGTTAGGGGGCGCTATGGAGACCCCTTGCCACATCCACCCCCAATGATGTTGAAATTGAAACGGCGTCACCAGGTGTGACATTTTACGCAGTGCATGTATAAACATCCGACAATGTATGGAGGAGTTATAAGGAGTTGTTTGTTTATACAAACAAACGACTGCCACGCCCACCTGGTATAACGTAGGAAAAATCTGTCGTCAAGTTTACATCATCAAGGTCTGAGGATGATACAATGCCAATCTGAAGTCTGTGGAGTCAAAACTGCAGGAGGAGTTCGTTAAAGTGCAAGGCCTGGAAATGGGGAAAATGGCGGAAAAAATGCACCTGTGATCCAAGATGGCCGACTTCCTGTTGGACTTAGGGTATGGGTCCAAGAGGCTTTTTTGTGCGTCTGGTCATGATATATATGAATCCTAAATTTCGTTCATGTACGTGCATGTAGAAGGCGGGGCTTCATTTTTTAATGTTCTAGGGGGCGCTGTAGAGTCATTTTGCCACTTAAAAGGTTGCGGTTATACCAAAAAATAATATTTGTGAGTCTTGATGAGTGTGTCCAATTTGGTGAGTTTTAGAGCTTGTCAGTACATGCTAAGTGGGAAAAGGCATTAGGGGGCGCTACTGAGCTGTTGGGGCAAAATATTGGGCAAATGTGATATCAGATGAAAGAGCTCATGATTTGAAACCTACGTGGCAGGTTTCATGATTCTGTGAACATCATAAAGTCCTCAAAGCGTTGTTCGAAAAATGAAAATCGGTGCACGCCACGCCGCGTGGGCGACTTCCTGTTTGGTAAAAAAATTCCACAAAATTAATTTCCCAATGATCCGATGAGAGCTGTAACATATTTAAATTTCATGCCGATCCCAGAGGATTTGTGGTCACATGACCCGACGTTAGGGGGCGCTAGCGAGTCCCCTTACCACGCTTGCGTCCAATCACATTAAATTAAATAAATTTTCACCAACTGCGACGTGTGTGCAGAATTTCATGAGTTTTCATTTATGTTCAAGCCGCCAAAAATGCGATTCTTGACACGGCATAAGAACGTGAAAAATAATGAATAATAATAATAAGAATCCTGGCAAAAGCAATAGGTCCCTCACTGACTTGTCAGTGCTCGGGCCCTAATAATAATAAGAATCCTGGCAAAAGCAATAGGTCCCTCACTGACTTGTCAGTGCTCGGGCCCTAATAATTCCGGCAATTACAATAGGTCCCTCACTGACTTGTCAGTGCTCGGGCCCTAACTATACATTTATGCTTCTGAGAGTGTGGTGATGTAATTATTTCTTACAGGAGCTGAAAGTGAAGCTTCACAACAGTTTCTAATAGTTTCTGCTCTGAGGAAGGAAACATTACCAGCTGTAGTCAAACTTTAAGCATTATTTCTAAGACAGACTTTGATTTGATGCCACAGATTTTGTTTTAAGTGTGCCTTTTTTTAAATCATCTGTCATCTGAGAGTCACAGAGAAAAAATCTGCGACAAAAATTAAGATTGCAAAATGTAAAACCGCTACCAAAATTAGACACACGCATCAAGGAGGCTGTAAGAAAATGACACACTGCACATTATGCCAAATTATCTGCCACCATCAACTCTACAATAAACCTGTTTTTACACCTGAGAAATTAATCATAAAATAAACCAAAATCTCTTCTTAAATCAACATTTTCAACACCCCCAGTTCAATTAAATCACACCATCATGAAACTTGGCCATTACTGACGGTTTGCTTCGTGCAGTTGTTCCATCATGAATGGCCTTAAATGGGGAGGTCAGAAGTTGATCAGCAGATTTGGGGCAAGATTTGGCCATTTTTTGAAGCCTGTGTAAAAGCATGATACATTTTTTGTCGTCTATGTACACCAGCTGTTAAAAACTAACTGGTGCACTCAATGGGGGAAAAAAAGGAACAACATAGTTTATGAGTGAATCATAAAATAAACAGCAGCCAGCCAAAGAGCCAAAGTATGGCAGCAAGTGATGCAAGAACAACCAAACAAACACACAGCAGGGGTTCCCAACCTTTTCCAACTCAGGGCCCACTTGAAAATCTCAAAAAATGTTCGCGGCCCACCTCCGACCCAATAAACAATACAGAGGCCAAATAATGCGTTCTAAGACCATTTTTATATTTTGATGAGAAATATGGAACATGCAGGATGCGCCACAGTGCAGGGAGCACTTGTTGAAGTGTAATGTTAAACCTATAGGAACCACAGCACAATTTTATGTTTTCTCTCAAGTGAACAGACAGAGACAATAACACAAGGGCATAGAGAATTTAATCATTTTAATATATTTTAAAAGTAATTTTGTTTTAACAAACATTATTCATATATTATTTTATTTTTATATAATTACCTTTTTATTTTTTTTTATCCCCCCCCCCCCACAAAAATCATACTATTTTGAAAATGATTTGACGGGCCACTTGCAATACCTTCGCAGCCCACCATGGGGCCGCGGCCCATAGGTTAGGAATGACTGACATAGAGCATGCCACAACTGCAACATACTCAGCCAGCCCAGCCAATATATTGGTCAGCTGGTAATTTTGGCCCATCACAGATATATCAGTAACGGCGTATGTGTTGTCCGATATGTGCCAATACTTTTTTTTTTAAAGCTATATGGGCAGCATTTTATGTATATTTGACCCATTTTCTTAATTCATGTTTAATATACGTAAATGTTTTTATGTTCTGTGTTTTTTTTATATTCTGTAAGATTGGTCGACATATCAATATCACAATTTTTTACTCCCCAATATCAGTATTGGCCCCAAAACTCCTCCATCAGTCGATCCGTAGTATGTACATGTCTGTGCGTGTCTCTTACCTAACAAGTGCTTCTGGCTTGCTCAGCTGGTTGTTGGGGATACAGTTGTCTGTGGGATCCCTGTGTGAGCCACCTGATGTCCCCTTCACTGCTAACTTGTGCTTCTTCTCGTTCTTCGCCATGGAGGAGGAGGATGAGTTAGAGGAGGGCACACTGCCATTGGTGGCGCTGTGGCCGCGGGGCGAGGAGTTGAGTGTCGCGGCATTGCTGCTAGCATTTTTGTAGTTTTTGGAGGAGGAGGAGGATGAGGAGGAGCAGGAGGAATTATTGTCCTCTTTAAGCAACAGGTTCTCTGTGCTGCCCAGCTCTGTGGTCAGTCTCTTGTTGTTCATATGGTTCTCCATATACTCCATCTCCTGGAGTTTAGAGTCCACTGATGACGGCAGGATGCTGTTGCTGTTGTGCTGTTTTTTAGCCTCCCCACCACCTTTTCCATCTTTCCCTTTTTCTCTATACTCTAGCTCCGGCAGTGGTGCCGATGTCTTTTTATTGGCGGGTGCGCCATTCTGTGACACTGGAGGTGTGTCCACTTCAGATATTCCTTTAGCTGCTGCTGCTGCTGCTGCTGTCCGAACAGAGAGAGAAGTAATAGAGATACACATGAAATACATATAATCTTATAGATCTCCTATAGGCCTCAAACTTTTATTGACCAGTGTGTGATTCTCTATCACATCCTATTTGAAAAATGACTGTGACCAGTATGAGCAGTGAAATGTGTGAAATGGTCAGATAGCTGCACAACATGACCACCCTGCTTTGTTGCGTCTCAAGTGATCTTTTTCATATTGGTTGTGTAGTCACAATTTTCCACCAACTTTTCCACGTATAGGAAAATTAGAGCCGCTTTCAAAGGTTTGCATAATCACACAATCAATCACACCCAATGACCAAGCCTTATGATCATTGTGTGCATAGTTTGTTTAAAGTATTAGCCAGGTGCACCTGCAACCACAGACTTTGGCTAGAGAAAGTGTTTGCTCAAGTCATGTTGGCTTGTTTGACGAAACAGATTCATGACAAAACGCACAAGAACTTGATAAAAGTTTTGTTTGTAGGATCTGTATTTTTCACCATCATCAAATTGAATGATTACGACTGAAATCTCCTGGAAACTTTCTACACAGGTCCAACGAAAAACCATCAAGAACAAAATAAAGCTGTGGATGATTAGGATTTTAACCAACTTTACACAAACTAAGACACAATTCAAAGGCACAGTAATCTGTATTAATCAGGCCTTCATGTACACCACGAGTTGCACAAAATAACAGCGTCACTTCAAAATTTCTCACGGTTGGAGCAGAGCTACACCAGACCACAAACACTGTGTTTCTCTGTACTATGCGGTCACTTGCTGCTCTATCAACAGTCTCCATCAACAGTCTGGACTGACAGATCTTTCAACCACCCGATCCATGAGTGTGTCACCACTGACTCACAGTAGCAAGCTAGCTAAACAGATGGTGATAAGCATTGTTTGTTTAATAGAGAGCAACAACATAACACCACATACACTTAAAGAAATCTCTATTTTGTGACTTCTACCTGTCAAGTTAACAATATAATGTGACTTTATTGTTCAGTTCTAATAGAGAGTGCATGTGAGCCTCAGATTTCCTGAGCCAGGTGCTTCGTGTGCATGAATCTTACCTTCCTCTGCTTCTCGCTCTTGCCTCTGAAGCATCTGTTGCTCTGGAGGCAGAGCCTGCTGCAGGAGCTGCATGTAAAACTCGTTCTCTTTCTGCACCTCCTTCTGCTTCCGGAGGCGCATCTTGTAGCTTACGTAGCTCTTAAAGCCGAAGCCCAGCGTGACCACTGGGTAACCAATGCTGCGGAGGTGGACACAGGACGTACACTCATAAGTTTACTGTTTGGTTATAGATCAAAATCACTAAGTACTGATTCAATAAAGGAGACACTTTAACATCCCAAAAAACACAACATATTATAAGTTAACACAGCAAAATCCAGATCAAGGGGTCTTAGATTCAAATTATGGACTCCTCTTAGCCTTGTGCAGTATATGAATGTATACTTTAAAGGTTAAGTAAGTAAAATGCTTATCATGTCACTTCATAATAGAGTTTGGAGAGAACTGAAAGGAAACTTCAGATCCTTGTTTTTTTAAACACAGAGACCATTACTAATAATACTGTAACACTATTTTCTGAAAGCCAACAGCTAACATAACATAATACAAGTGACAGAATTCTTGCATCTTAGTAAAGGAGAGACACAGTTTTATGTTTCCTACTTGCACAGCAGACATATTTAAGGGAATTTCCTCAGATTCACCATGAAAATGAGTAGAGGCATGCGGCCCACAATGTAACCAATCATGTGACATTGAAGATGAAGTATAATTCATATAACTCTGCCTCTGGTCTGCATCGTTCCTCCACGCGGCGCTGACACATTCGCAGCAGACACTAAACCGAGACGTGCCCTTCAGTCATGGCGCGTCGTGGTCTGCGTTCCACCGCCTCTAGTAAACACAGAACACAGTGGCTCACCAGTGTGCGGCAAAAGGACGACACAGGTCCACGTGGAAGTTCTTCAGGTCTTTGAATCTGATGGCTGCCTCTATGTACACGAAGAGGATCCACAGAGACACGGTGGGCAGACAGACGCCTCTCTCTGAGGAAGCGAAGCAAGGCGAAGGTGTTAAAAACCGAGCATTAAACCTCATTGTTTACTTCCTGTCTCGGATGATACTGCCTGAATCATAAGTAGATGCTGCATTCACAGTTCTTATAGGTCTTCAAAGTGTTAAAACAATGTATATGAGCTTGTTTTTCTAAGACCTACTTTTAGGCAAACACTGCTGATCTTGGCCAAGTGCCCACTAGATGATGTGACTGTCCCAAACTAATTTCTTAGACGTTGGCAGAATCATTAGACTTGATTAACACAGATCTGTCCCTTTCCCTCTCTCTCTCTGTCTCTCTCATACAGACACACACAAACAGTAAACTTCTGCGGTCACCTCCCCATGCTGCACCATTACTGAACCAGGTGCCAGAGGTCATGACACAAACACGACCCCATTGTCTTCTTGGCTGTAATTAAGTCTGACGCTTTCACCAGCGTGCTATGGAGCGCTAAGAGATATTAATACTCCCATGACCAATGGATGTGAATGTCACTGGTGAGTAAAGTTTGATGGCTCAGAAAGGAACTGGGGACCATACCATGTTCCTCCCTCCCCCAACTGGCACTAGGATTTCAATCTGACACCTGGCCTTTGGTCAACACAGGGAGGATACCGCTAAATCAGACTGACAACTAATCCGCAGCGTGCGGCTCACTTACACACCATGCTAAATTCTAAGAAGCAGGCCTACTATTTGTAAATAACATTACATACAAACACACGGCATTGTGCAACACTTTTCACACCCACCATTCCCTGTTGCATGAAGTGGAAGAACAACAACTCAAACTGCTACAAGTTTAAATGTTAGAATTAGTTTGATCTACGACTGAGAGCCACAGCAGCTTCTTCCTTCCTTCGTTTGTTTAGATGATTAAACAAAACTAATGTAGATACAAAGGTCGTACCCTCGAGGTTGCTTTTCTTCCCCATTTATGAGTCTCTTGCAAATCATTAGTCAAGTTAATTGCCGGCATTTATTCATTTCTTGTATGCAGTATTTAAATGAACAAATATCAAGACACCCTAACCAGAGGAGAGCCTTACCTGTGTGCCAGACGTACTGCACCCACACATAGGTACTGGCAGCGAAGAACAGCCATTGTACAGGGATGAAGAGGAGGCAAATGATGTCCGAGGTAAACGCCACACACACAAAAAATACTGAGAAGGCCTGTTGGGGAGAGGAGAGGAGGCCATGATACAACAGCAACAGGCAGGAGAGATGTAGGTTGTTTGTAGCTAGGCAAGTCAACACCACAGGACTGCTAATAAAAATTCAAACTAAGACCAAATCTTGATTTGAATCATTCCCTGAAAAGAGATTAAATAAAAATGGGAACTGGTTGATACAAAGGCTGAAAACTGTACCGTGAATAGTTACACCAATGTTACATTTTCACTTCTCTCTTTTTGCATGTCTGTGACACAAACAAATACACGCACACCTACACAGCAGTTTTCAATAAACAACAAGCTGTTCGACATCAAAGCAGAACCTAAATCTATGACAGATTAACACTAGCATACAACATTTAGACACTATATACCATGAATTATAACAGGCAGACTGATGACCTGCAAGCCTGATCATATCTGTGGTTTGTACATCATGTCTTGTTATTTTTTAGAGTTTGATAGTTCTCAACTGAAGTGACATAAAACTGGCTGAAAGCTGGAATTTGTTAATGGTTGCTGCAGGTACACAGTGGATAATGCATTTCAGTCTACCTCTGATATTTATAGGTAGCTCTCTCCTGTTTATGTGTCCTATGTTGTTTCCCAGGTTCTCGTGAAGTTTATTCTTATTATGCCTGTCTAAGAATCCATGTAACCATCTTGTGTTTCTGACTCTTTTACTCCATAATCTCTTTTTCTCTTCCTAATGAACTTAATACTGATTATGTTTACATGCAAACAAGAAATTATTTTATTGGGGGAATTCTGGTAAGACAAGAAATCAGAGCTCTGCAATAAGTTTGTTACTGTCTAATCCATGTTTTATCTGCAGCTGGTCAGCAAACTGTCTCTCCCCTGACCCTGTATGATATACATGAATGAATAAAAGCTGATCTATTCTAAGTCTATAAGCATCAAGTTGTTTATTTCTTGGTTGGACTTATTGGAGTCGTGGTGCAATTATAAGAGAGGTTCTATAGAGTGACACAGAATAAAGGCTTAATTTCAGTTCCAGTCTGATTTTGGATATTATTACTTTGAATATATACACTGAAGAAAAATATAAACGCAACACTTTTGTATTTGCTCCAATTTTTCATGAGCTGAACTAAAGATCTAAAACATTGTCTATATACACAAAAGACCTATTTCTCTCAAATATTATTCACAAATCTGTCTAAATCTGTGTTAGTGAGGACTTCTCCTCTGCCAAGATAATCCATCCCACCTCACAGGTGTTGCATATCAAGATGCTGATTAGACAGCATGAATATTGCACAGGTGTGCCTTAGGCTGGCCAACAAGTCGTGTTTCGCAAACAAAAATCTGTCTTAGCTTATCAAGCTATTGTCAACTCATTCTTATTTGCATGGCGTTTAAGAAATACAGTTCAGCACAAGTAACCTGGTTACTTGCTTAAGTACACATCTAAATGTAATGACTAGCACACAATGAGTGTCATGAGAGCGGAAAACAAAATGTTGACGTAGCCATCTCTAAGACTCATGTTCTATGTTTATGAAAGCATATTTAATGACAAGATGTAGACACTCACCAGCCCCTGGTATCTAAAGGAGTCGTACACACTCCGGATGAAGAGCCAGAATGGCCAGAGGTACTCAAACCTAAACTCCAACACAAAGTCTGCCAGTAGCACCAGTGCCCACACCACCAGGAACTTCAGGTACAGGAAGGTACTATAAAAAAAAGAACAACTATTGACACAAGGTGTTTCAGAGCACAATAACCTGTGTTGTTTTTCATATTGACAATGTGACTGGTGTTGACAAGCATTCTCTTCACCCTCTACAGTCAGTAGATGTGAAATCATAATGTTAGTATATCAGAGATTCAGCTTCATTCTGAATGTGTGGGGGATGGATCTAATGTTAGATGTGTAGCAAGTCTGGTGCTTTTTCCTGCTGTTTGATAGATTAGATGAATGCACTGCGATCAGTAGAAGTGGTTTATGATATGAAATGCAACCGGACATACATACAGTACACGTACAAATACATGAAAAAGAGTTGAGTAAGCATTCTGTATGCACTTTGATATATTCTTACATGACTATATGCTTTGAAAATTTGAACATGACTACATGTTGGGTTGTGGAGGTGGTGCATACACTTGACGTTGTTGTGATGTGTATTCTATATTTCCTGTTTTACAATCCGTGTCAGTAAATATATATGATGACAGATTTTAGATAGACAACTGAGACCCAGAAAGTGGCACAGCAAGGGTTGTTGTTGTTTGACTTCGGAAACATGACAGTTTTGTGGTGGGACACCTGTTCAATAATTCAAGAACTGTTCCACATCTGTAGGTCTAAATGCCACATGTGTAACTGGTGCTCTTTAGCATTTGTTGTGTCAGATATGTGGGAAGTGTCAGAGAGGTCAGACCTGTAAGGTGTGTCTGGTCAGGACAACCAATCAACTTCCAAGTTGTGCAGCAGAAGCACCACACAATCTCACTGCTGTCTTATCATCTGATGGTTAACATTAGCTGTATCATTATTTAATAAATAAGGCGCATGTGGTGAAGTTGGCAACGAGCAGACAAAGCTGCTGGTGCTAGCCCCTTTAAGTTACCCTAGCTAAAAAGCACAGCGGCTAATTTTAACGCGGCTGGCGGTTGACAACAGACGTGAGCAAAGTGTAGTCCGTGTTGTTTAATTAGTATCCAAATATCCGCTACAACTCATTTTCATACGAGGACACTGAAAGAGTGAAAGAGACCTTGTGACATGATTCAAATACAGGCTGTTTTGGGGCCTAGCGCTACGGCTAGCTTAAACGCTACCTGCTAATGTATAACAAAAACATGGCAGTCCCCTGACATAAATAGTTAACGTCAGGAAAGTTTCATGTTGTGCAGCTTTCAGGCCATGTGCATTCAGTGTCCCCGTTATTGTGGTGAGGCGCCAGTGTGCATGTAAGTTACCTGCCGTATATACCCTCGGTGATTCGGTTCCGTTTTAACGGCCGTCGGAGTTTGCTGCAGTCCGCATTGCGCCGCTTCATCCTCCTCCTCTTGGCTTGGGCCTTCGAGTAACCGCTGTAATCTTATCCAGTTTTCTTGTGTATACGGACAAAGATAATAAATGAAGTGCCTGTGGTGTATGTCGCTGTTATTATCCCCCCCACACTGGAAACAAAGAAATAAATAAAGGACTCTATTCGGGAACCTCCTCTTTTTCTGTTAGCGCAGGCTCAATAAAGCCCGAACCGCGCTGTGTTTTAGTTGTCAGACGGCCCTTATATCCAACCAATCTTATCCGCCGAGGCCTCTCTGTTTGACGGATACGAAGATGGGCCATTAACGTAACGCTGTGTCCGGTCGCTCAGCTCGCCTCCACCAAAGACAAACAGGGTAGCGAAAGGATGCGAGGGCCGCTGTGAGTGGGGCGTCTAGACGTTCGACCAATCAGAACTTTCGCGGACAAATCGGGAATCGCTGATAGACCAATGAGGTGATCCGGGAGGCGGGTTTATTCTTGGAGGTTTTTTTTGTTTTGCCTTTGGTTTATGATGAGCAGAAATATGCAGTCTTTGGGACAAAATTCCCTTTGTGCCACATACAAAAACATCCATTCCAGCATTGCGGGGTTATTTATATCAGAGCCTTTGTGTATGGCTCATTGACGTAATTGCCCCATGGCCTTGTATGTCATCAATGTTTTGTTACCACATTAAATTATGTGCATAGTGTGTGCCTGTGTTTGACAATTATGTGTCTGTGGCAGTTGCCTCTAATGACTGGTTTGTTTGGTACTGTCTGATGGACCATAACAAAGTGGCTTATTTTAATAAAAGGATAAAACTGGAGCGAGAATATGCAAAGTGAAGCGGCTAAAATAGAAAAGGAATTTTCAAATACTGCAAAAATACTGTAAATTTAAATATTTTGATTGTTTAGTTATCGTTTTTTATATATGACAATATCTTTCAACATAATCCCGGTGGTAAACTACTAATAACAGAGTATTTTAAAGAAAACTAGCTTAGTTAGGAGCTCACTTAAATGTACAAATATGAATATTTTTGCATGTGTGCATCATTCGATATATTTCAGATGTGGCCTAATCGTCTTTTTCAACTTGAGGGAAGGTTTTAGGGTTGCGCCCCTTTTCAAAGCGCCAGATCAACACACGCGTCAGTTGGAAGAGAAGTGCGCACAGAGATCTTCAATGGCTCCTCAATACGCACCAAGTCTGCGCTCCCGTTTGGGACCTATTCTTCTTTTCCTGCAGATAGGATTCATTGTCATATTTGCCTTTTACATTGAGATTGATAACGAACAAATAGATAAGAATAAATTCAGCAACCTTTATCCAGGTGAGTTTGTTGTGAGTTTGTAGTGGGTATGGTGAGGGTAAGAGGTATAGCATTTCATTTTTTAATTTGAAAAGCCTATAAGTGAAGAAAGTACATTTATGCTAAATTCATGTAGGAACTTTAAAAAGTAAACTAAAGTAACAGAATAAAGGAGTATTGGGGAGGGGCTGCAGTTATTACTGTTTGCTATTGATAAGCTTATACAGTTGGTAGAGTTGCTTGTCTCCTGAGAACTTGGCTGAAATACAGGGCAGAAAATGAATGTTTATAAGATCATAAAGGACTTTATTATGATTCAGGTGTCTGACAGTTTTGAAGTATTCTCCTCCTCTTTTGCAGAATTCCAGGATGTGAATGTGATGGTGTTTCTCAGTTTTGGCTTCTTGTACTCTTTTTTCGTGCGGTATGGGTTCAGTGGCTCAGGGTTCAACTTCCTTGTGGCAATCATGGCCACCCAGTGGGCAATCCTACTCAATGGCATTGAGTCCTGGTATTCCAGAGGGAAGATCAGGGTAAATTTGAGAAGGTACAACATCATGTTTTGATTTTGATGAGCAGATTTGTCCTCAAGCAGTAGCCTTGATCTGTGCGGCCTATAGCAAAAGATACACTTAAATTATGAAGTAACTTTAAACATTATAGTTAAATGTGCATATATCATATTGTATTTTTTTTTAAACATTAATATATGTGTTTTTGTCAATTCTTGTTACATTTTAACATAGCTTGGTAGTTGCCGAGTTGTGTGCATCCTCTGCACTCATTTCAATTGGAGCTATGGTGGGGAAGACCAACCCTGTCCACCTCATCCTCATCGCCCTGCTGGAGGTGTCAGGCTTTGTCCTGAATCAGTGGCTCCTCCAGACTCTGCTGAAGGTGAGCAACATTTAATCTTGTATTTCTCACTTTTCAGGGCAAGAAAATGTACACCATAGTGCACACACACACACACACACACACACACACACACACACACACACACACACACACACACACACACACACACACTACATGCTACATACTCAAGTAAATATGATCATACTGTTTTTGTTGGTAATTTGCTAATGCTGATGTTTCCTGACTCTAGGTCCAGCTTCTGAACAGTATCATGATGCTCCACATCTTTGGGTCCTTCTTTGGGCTCATGCTGACATTGATCCTGCATCGGACAGAATCAGAACAGCAATTTGAGAAAGAGAAATTTGACCGCAAAACAGGATTATTCTCCATGTTAGGTTTGTTGTTGGTTATGTCTTTCTGATGTTACTGTTAAACAGGGCTGAAGGGGCGTGCAAAGCAAGCATCCACCTCGGTTAACCGTCTTTAAGTAAGATATCAAACTTATTCTACATTTAAATCCTGTTATCTGTTGACTCTGCTCTCCAGGGACCTTGCTTCTCTGGATGTTTTGGCCCAGTTTTAACTCAATCCTTGTGGATGATCGTGGGAGGAAGCTGGGGGTAGTGTTCTGCACCTACCTGGCCCTGGCTGTTAGTGCTGTAACAGCAGCTGCTGTGTCGGTGCTCTCCAGTCCAAAGGGAAAACTCAACCTAGTACGTCTGAGATTTAATGTTAACACAGTATTGTGCTCTTTTCATGTATAGTCACTATTGGCTGATGTGGAATGACTGGTACCTGTTTTAAGACCATGACAACCACCAATAAATCGTATCAATGTGCTTCATGCCAGTGACACCTGATCTACGCAGGGCTTATGTCTTCACTCCTCTATTAGATCCACGTGCAGTCTTGTGTCTTTGCTGGTGGTGTTGCTATCGGGCTTTCCATGTCAGTGGTTCATGAACCGTGGCAGGCCATGACTATCGGATTCACCGCTGCTGTTGTGTCAACCATTGGATTCCGATACCTTAAGGTTTTGATCACCGCAAGATGACATTTAACCCTTTGATTTAATAATCCAGCCATCATAGCTCCTCATAACCTCTCATTTTCCAGATCCACATGCTGCTCGCATTTCACAGCCACGACACCTTTGCCGTTCTGAGCACACATGGGCTCCCCGGTCTACTGGGATGGCTGGCCCATCTCCTCCTGCAGATTAAAGACTCTGACGATCACACAACGTAAGAATGAGCGGTCATGTCACTGGCATATGAACACACTAAAGGTGTGACACAATATTATGCTCTTTAATGATATCTTTGTATTAAGGAAGGTTTTTTCAGCTTAATTCTTACTATTTTCTATATGTTGTTTGTTCTATGTTATTAATACTGTAACACTTTGAGTTTAACAATGAATGAAAAGTGCAGTACAAATGAAATGTTTTATGGTCTTTCATTTGCAGGGCGATCAGGTTTGCCGTGTTTCACATTTGTTCTCTCCTCATCACCATATCTCTGAGTCTGTCCATGGGAATCATTACCGGTAAGGTTTTCATTAACTTTATTAACCTTATCACAATCACACAAGAAGATTGTTTGTTCTGCATTATTCTGGAGCAATTGAATGCAATCATAATTGTAATATTAACACAAGGTACAGTACATTTTTACTTTACACTATTTGTGTGAAATCCAGTCACCTGAAATAGCCTCTTTTTACAGTGTTAAAACACTTGTTTCTCAGGTTGACATCTGTATGTCAGTGCTCTATCATATGTCGCTTGTTAGCTTGTTTTCCTAATGACTTTTATGTCACCGTTCAAAGGGTTGCTGCTTAAGTGGAATTTCTGGAGACCCCAGCAAGACAAAAAATGTTTCGATGATCAGGCTTTCTGGGAGGTAGGCGATCGAAATGAATCTTTTAACAAGAAAACATTAACTTCCATCAGAAGATAATTCATTGTACTGAAAAAATATAATTGTGGTTACCTACAGAAATATCAAATGAATAAAACAGCACTGAACAAAATGTTTTTCTTTTGCAGTTTCCCCAAAATGCAGTGCGCAAGTAAGAAGACGGGAAAAGAAGACCAAGTCTGATCCTGGAAGTACAAACCTTTCTTTTTTTTTTTCATTCATTCATTTCAGTGTATATAATTTCATACAATATATTACATTCCATACGATACATGTATATCAGTTATATGCAACGTAGTATTTTGATGTTTTTATGTGTGCAAGACTTGGACAAAAAGCGGAGTTGAACTGTGGAGGAATGTAAGACTCATTTTACTGCTCAGTATGTTTCTGTTTTAATGCTGCCACGGATGTTACATGAGCAAATGGATGTGTTGCAGTCAAACACGTCTCTAGTACGTAAATAAAACCCTGCAGCTGTGAAACCTTTGTTGACGTCATGTCAGCAGTGTAACCTAATTCCCCTTTATCAATAAATCTGGGTCACTGCAAAGTTTTAGAACTGACAGTGTTATTTCAGAGGAATACAAACAATCCCACATGATTACATTCAGTAAATATGGATGTGTACAGTATTATGAAATACATTTTTCTCTCAATTATATTTTGTACCATCATAATTTGGTATTTCCACTCAACAGATTGAAGGATGTCATAGAAGTCAGTATACCCAAAGGACATGTGGACAGTTCAGGGAAGTAAAGCTCCCAAAATACACATTTTGTCATACACAAGTTGTAAACCATTGTAACAACATGGCTATGCAGTCTGAGTGCAAATAGACACGTTTAAAGAGGTGTCGCATTTGAAAGTATTCCAACTTTTTAAGAATCTATGAAAAGTTGTGCTTAGGTATGATTTAGCCTTTTTATACAGCAAACAACATAAATTAAACATGTTAATCTGAAAGCTAAAAAAAAGTCTCTATATAAAGTGGATAACCACTAAAGCATATTGTCTCATACAATATAGAAAGCAGAGTGTATAACAGTGGACAAACAGACACACACGAGTCCATTACTGCCACAGATCCTCTGTGCGTCCAAACTTGAAGACCAGGCCCCTGAATCAGGAGGAAAAGGATGGTAATGTCAGCAAAATGCTCTGCAAAATACCTGTGCTGAAGTGAAAGTAAGGGTTGGAAACAAGATGCTGATTCAGACTTTTAACTTACCCAAAGAAGATGAAAGCATTTTGGAAGAAAATGGCAATACCAGGGTACACAACAGGCTTCTCTGCAAAAGACAACAAGTTTACAGAGGTTAAATAAATGAGGCAGTGTGAATTATTTTGCACAACTCCACAACAGAATTATATAAAATTTGATTCACTTTATAAAGCATAGCAGGTTTATTCAGTTACTGCATCAAACTGGCTCATCTTTGATTACCAGCCTCTCGCAATGTCACACCCATAAAACCGATGACTGTACAGTTAGTACAAGTCAAGATGTACTAAGCAGACAAACAGGACTTACGAGGCACTACAAATCCTCCAAACAGAATCCACATGGAGGCGATGAGGGAGCCAAAGGCCAGCATGAAGCCAATGAAGAGCCACACACGGGCGCCTGCAGACAGAGATAAGAAAGGGTGGGTTACTGGGTGACTCTGCACAGCACTTCTTTCAAGTTCACTTCCACTCATACACCACTTTTTTGTAATTGTTACTGTGCTCGGATGTTTGAGTTTCACTGTGCAGAATGATGTGTGTGCAGAGTTTAACACTAGAAAGCTGTTGCAACACTCATTCATTGAAAAAGGAAAGTGTCATCACAACTAGTTTGGAGCAAGTCGTGGTCCAGTATCGGTTTATTGTAGAAACATAAAGACTTCAGTGCACATACACGGAGAACAGACTTTTGAGTGAAGTTGGAGACATCTTGTGTCGAGCAGTTAAGCTTTTGAAAGGAAAATATTCATATTCATAAATATTGGATTTTCAATATGAAACAAGGAGAAGATGTAATTTGAAGAATATTTAACCTGTTAATTGAGCTTTTTAGTCAAAAAAGTATTTTTATAAATCCCACAACTTATCTCACAACATTTATAGAGGGTATTATTAAAGGTTTGTATTTTACAGCGTGTACTAGATGTTGTAATGGTAACACATATAGTCTGAAATTGGGTCATACTGTAAGTACTCCAACCGGATTTGACATTATCAAAATATTCACCTCACCGGTAAAGAGGCTGTCATTACAAATGGGAGATGGAGAAATTAAATGTTTGTGGGGAAACTGACTCATAATATACAGTAAGTCATCATGTGTTTCGTATCATACACACCGGTCTGTCCCATGCAGCCTTCACTGTAGCTGTCTCCTCTCACTTGGCCATTTGACACAGCATTTATCCTAAATATATAAAAGACAGAAAAAACTGTAAATACAAACATATCATAAGCCACAGAAGCTGGTTTAGAAGCTTTCCGCTACATCTAGTGCTCTTCCTAAGTGAATGGAGATGCTCAGTTGTCATGGAGATGGTTTAGTCCTTATCATGTGTCCCAAGTATGGCGTTTTGATCATGTGAGTTTGGTCTCTGGACTGAAACTAGTCACAGCATCGCCTGGGAGGGGTTCAAAGTCACCGACAGAGAGTCAGTGAACGGCTGCAAAAAGATTAAGTAGGCCATTTTTGAACGGAGACTTTTTTAACCATCTCACCTAGGGATGGGTACCGATACTCGCTACCATAATGGCACCGGTGCTGACGTTAACGGTAGTAACCAGACCGAAAAGAAACACAGATTTCGGTGCTTCATCTCGGTGCAACTGAATCTTTAATTACCACCGCCTTAGCGCTATTGCCGTGCTGGCGCTACACGTGATGTCAGTTTTTCACCTGCATGGATGGATGTGAACCTTCAAAATGCCTAGGGTGAAACGTTCAAAAGTTTGGCTATACTTCACGTCAAAAGATGCAGACTCGGCTATCTGCAACAAGTGCTTGAAGACAATATTGTGCAAGGGAGGTAACACCTCAAATTTGATTAAACATCTGACGACGCATGGCATTTAAAAAAAGTTTGTATGTTTTCCATTCTTTAAGCACCCGTTTGGGCACCGTTTAAGCACCGGCACCGTTTCAAAAGTACCGGTTTGGCACCGGTATCGGATAAAACCTAAACGATACCCAACCCTAATCTCGCCCCATAACAACCGTTACCACGTGACAGAAAATTACTTTTTGACATCATGTGATAACATAAACATGAGATGACAACTGAGCTGAAAGCTTCAGAAACACCAAGTAAGTAGACCTTGTGATGAGAATTATTCTTGTCAGTCAAAAAAAAGATTCAATATTTCATGAGACAGGAAGAGTTTGCAAAGTCATACTTACATGAGAAAGGCCACTGTAGCAATGACTCCACAAGTGTGATAAGCATGATGAAACTGTCCCTCATCAGGGTATTTCACTGCTGCATCGATGATAATCCACCAACCGGTGAAGAACTGCAATGACACGGGATGCAAATTATGCCAGAGGAGTTCCATGACCATTATTGTGATATGTAAAGTTTTAATCAGAATGTGTAACAGGAACTGACAGCTGTGTCTAAAGAAATAGTAATTAGAGGCAGGGCTACATACAGTGTGCATGCCCTATAGGGAAGCACCGATCTAACTATTTCAGTCCTGAGACCATACCTGGGCTACAGGTATTGACCAATACTGAGTAGTTATCCAATGCCAGTGTTTATTTAATGAGCTGTATCTGGGATCATTCTTATATGTGTAAGGCAAAATCAGACTTAACATAAACATTGTCTTCCTAACTTTGTATAACAAAATAAAATAAATAAATACACACATATAAATGTACTGTATTGTTATCTACTAAAATAATGGTATCCAATAACAGATAGGCCTATTGTCATCAAAATCCGATCCAGCTATGTGAGTCAGTATCAGATTGATATCGAGTATCAGTATCGGTGCATCTGTACAGTGTGTATACCATAACTGAGAAAATCAGTGACCTACCAGGACTCCTGCAGCTATAGATGCGATGGTGTTTCTTCTTTCACCCCAGTCCACATTGCACTCGCAGTCTCCGCACCGGATCCCGTCCAGAAATCCTGACATGACTTTGGGAAAACAGCGTCTGGTCGGACAGTAACTAAAGTGAAAACAACATGAGTAACTTACAGAAAAACTCCGTCATGTCGACAGTACAGGCGTTCATTATGTAGACGAATCTATACGTAACAGCCAAGTACAATACCCACAAAAAACACTTATATCGGAATTCACAAACACAAAGAATAGCTTTGTGCGCAATCGCTGTACAGTAAAGATGATGCTCAGCTCTGACTCTTCCACAGACCACCAACAGCAAGATTTTCAACTAAAAATGATGTGTAACATCTACTCGACAACAAAGCTGAGAAAATATTCACATTAAAGAAGTAGAAACAACCCGTTTGATAATAAAGCAGACTTTAAAAAGCATGACTGTGTCGTCGGTTTCTTTTGTTCATCGCTTTTGCACCAACGCTAGCTATCATTTCCTTGAAGGTTCCTTCTCGCTACGAAGTCGCTGAAAATAATAACACAACTCAAACGTCAACGGTGGTTTTAAGGAAAAACACGCACCTCGGTGGCATTATTTCTGTATAATGTCATTTCTAAAGGAATTGTTACCTTTTATTTTCGGTTTTTGATGTGCACCCCCTGGTTAAGCCCGACTTTGCTTCCGAAAGAGCTCTGTCATGCGCATGCGCAGTTCACCCCACACCCATTTGATGAAGTGAACCTCTGAGACGTTGTTGATGTTGGTGCCTTCAGGTGTTGTGGGACAAAATGTTTTTTATCCCTGACACGCTGATAATGTTGGTGCTTTGAATGTTGTGGGACAAAATGGTAGTAAACGAGTCAAAAATTGGTAGTTACACATGGGATGTAGGGATTTTTAACATCGTTAATCATATAACAGCGTATAGAAGGGAATACATTCATTCTGTAAACAGTTCATACTAAGAGTGAAATATAAAACGATATAAATGCACACGTTTTTATTAGTTTAATACATTTCAGCATATAAATGTGCTTATGATACAAAATACTCACCAAACTTTACAATTTTGCAGTTTAGTTAACCTTTATTTCTGAATAAAAACGCTTAAATTGACTTACAGTGGGGATTTACGGGTTATTAGATAAGACCTACATATTTAGCAGTAGTAAATTTACTTATGAAAGTACTGTGCACTGCAACAAGTACTGGAATTGAACAATAAACAAAAATTTAAATTAAAAAGATACATACATATGAGGGCAATTGTGTGTTCAACTTGGGATGTGTGTGTTCTTTCTTTCCATGTATATTGGCTTATTTGCATTTTACTGCTTATTCTGTGGTTTGGTGATGTATGTGGTAGCAGAAAGAGAGCAGCTACATATGTAAAAATCAGTGTTTATTTTTAAAAAAACGAAAAGAAGTTCACACCTTGGTTTTCTCAGGGGAAACAACTTTCCTGAGGCAATCATCAGGATATTTTCGTTGATCTGTTAAGATCATTTATGGATTGGCTTGGAGGCATTTAGGAGATTAGTGACTGAGACATCATGTGTTAAGTCACATGGGGCATTCACGCCTGCTGCTGACCCTTTATTATTCACACACTGTAATCTTAGAACTGTGATCAGAGTACGACAGAATAGGGGTTCCCAAACCTTTTGGCTTGTGCCCCTTCGGAAAGAAGCAATGAATAGTCTGTTGGGGACAAACTGTCACTAGTTGCACACGTCTAACCAGTTGGGACCTATTCAACCAAAGACAGATTTATTTTCCACTGTTTTATTTGCATAGTATTAAAGACCTGAATAAGAAAAACATACAGAAATCCTCAAGAATAAAAATGCTAAAATAAAAAATAAGCATAACTTTGTCAAGCCTAAATATGATTATTTCTCATGTTTACCTCATCTGAAGTCTCTTGAGTTTTTATCTCACCATCACTTGTATGAAACAACTACTATAGAGGCTACATTTGGGCTGTAGCATCAGTCAACATATATTTTATTGTTGTTAATTACATTGAATACATGTTCACAATCAATATGTAAAAAAAGGCAGCAACTATGAAGTTAATGGTCCGTAAAATATTATCTAAAGCATCACAGTGTGAAATTATTAGTTAAACAAGTTGCCCATCTACTTTACAGTCAGTATAAATGAGTGAAGTTTTCAGCCAGATGGGCAAATACAAGATGGGGATCATCTTAAAAAACTCCAAGCAACTGCAAGGCTACACATATGGAAAGAATGATGACTCCCAAGTATCCGATGTAGCCGTACACACCCCTCATCCTCTTTTCTGGATCTGGAATTAAACATAAAACAGCAAAATGCAAAATTAGACCATATTTGAACATTTTTAATACAATTTAGTATGAGCCATGAATTTAAATTGTGATCACAAAAAGGACATTTTTGGTCTGCTTTCATACAATCATAAAATATTGTATTTGTAGATAATGCATGACAGTGTTCTATCACCATATAACTTCGGCAATGACTATAATTTTCTTTTTAAGACACATTAAAACAATTTATGAATGTGTTAGTTGCACAATTGTTTGTTCATAACCTCTGATCTACATTCCTATATCTTGTGTAAATTATTAACAAAACCATAACCTGTGTGGCAACTGGACTGCTGCTTTTACACACCTAATGCTAGAGCGTTATCAACATCATGTTGTGCAAATTGTAAACGGTTTGCCTTCAAAATGATTACAAACATTACATCCTATTATACTGCTGAGTATGAGAGTGAATATACTGTCAATGTGTCAGCAGTGTAGTGGCAGGTGGATGACCTTTGCCTTCATGCAGTGATCATTACAAAGCAAACAAACCCAAATTATTGAATTTCCAGAAAATTGCATTTTATTTCTCACAAGGCCATATCCTGATATTGATTTAATCCACATACTGCCATATAATTTCCTCATATGCATATTACATTATACATCATAAATTTACTTTGTCAGCCTTGAAATGTATGGATAATTCTTGTTTTTATGGGTAAAAAGAGTTCAGAAGTCCTTCCTCACTTTCACTAAATCAGTGTCAGTCTTACCTCCGGTGTAGTAGCCCCAGGCATAGGAGAACCTGCTGGTCACCCAAATAATCCCCAGCACGGATGTTGTTGCCTGGAAAATATATATATAAAGACAGGAGTCAATTGGAGGGAAAAAGGATGATTCAGTTTTTAATGAAAATGTGCTTAATCATCGTGACACTGTCTTTTGGGCTTCACTCTGTTATCTGGAGATCTATGCCAAAGATCATGAGGGCTGCTTGGCACTCCCACACGCCTGACATAATGAGTAGTAAAGTTTAGTGGACATTGATATCCACTTCTTTGCCCATAAAGTACAACAAAAGACTAAAGACAACGCATGCAAATTGTGTCTGTGTATGTTTAAGTGTATAAAAATAATACATACTGGATAGACAAGAGCTGCAATGGTCTGGAAAACAAGCCACTGAGGGTACACCTCCAGGGTGTTCTGATGTGCTCTTTGGATGCAGTTGAATACCATATCTTTGTCACTGTACATGGCGGGATACTGCAAAGTAAAGTGTACATTAGTCATACAAAAGAGCAAGAAATACAGCATAAAGCGTCCAAAATAACTTTGAGCGTCCAGAAACTGACTGGTTTTCAATATTTTCCTCTGAAGTCAAATGTTATATACCTTAACACTGTACTTCTTTCTGGCAACCCCAACCTGGATTCCGAGGTAGCTCAGCATAACCCAGCTGTACAGGTAAGTGAATATGACATATCCAAAGCTGGACGGCAACACAGTAAGAATATCCATCGTTTGTCGATACTTTGACTATTTTTCAGGCTGCAGGTGACCAGAACACGACGGTGAGTAGAGGACAGTGGCGCGACTCTGCTTTAAAGCGTTGTGGAGAAGGAGGAACTCAAATAAACAGAATTGGATATCGCGAGATCTCGCACATGCCGAGATTACATTTAAAGGGGAGTACCACGTTTTCCTCATATTTCAGTTGATCAAGTGCAGTCCACATGCGGAAACATGAATGTCTTCCCGCTATTACCCGCCCATAATAATAATAATAACAACAATAATAATAGTAATCATAATCATAATCATAATATAGCCTACAGCCGTGACATAATTTAATATTTACTCTCATCTGAAGTATATGACATTAATTAATATTTACATTCTATTCATGAATTCATTCTGTTACAATCAACATGGATAGATACTTCAAAAGATCCTCTCAAAAGACCTATCAATACAGCAGAAGAATGCTTAAGTACAATGTTGAGGTACTTGTACTTTACTTGAGTATTTCAATTTGATGCTACTTTATGCTTCCACTTTATTACATTTCAGAGGGAAATGTTGAACTTTCTACTCCACTACATTTATTTGACAGCTTTAGTTACTTTCAGATGAAGATTTGACACAATGGATAATATAACAACCTTTTAAAATACAACACATTGTTAAAAATGAAAAACCAACCTTTTTGGTATCTTACAAAAAGCAGTGTTTTGTCAGGGTCACATTTCAGATGTCTGTGAAATGTTAATAGCTTCACCAAAAGGTGATTTTCCCCTCTAAACGTCTCATGTGGTTTCATTTTAATAAATGTTCAAATCATCCATTTCTTCCCCAAAAATAAAGGATTAGAGGAAAAAGTCCAAACACTGAAAACACGTTTATGTATCAGAGCTTTGTTTTTTCAACTTTTCTCAGTCATTAATGAACTCATGAGATCCTCAGATTTATCTGGTGACCCTTTCCTGTTATTCATATAAAAGTCCTATTTCATGTGGGACTTTTACATGTAATGGAGTTTTGTCTTTTTTTTTTTACATTGGTACGTTTACTTAAGTAAAGAATCAAATTACTTCTTCCACCATTGCAGGGGGGTTCAGTTGCCTCTCCATGTCATTGAAATGGATTCTAATAATGGAGCTCAGCTGTTGAGTTTCATTACTTCCCCCCATAAAAGAGAGACATCCCTAAGCATTAGGAATATGCATGTAGTATTTTAGTGTGCATGTAACTATCTAAATCTACAAATCTGAAGCATGTAAGGACAAAGAGAGGATTTACTTATCTGCACCATACAACCAGTGTGTAAACCTTAACATGAAATTAACCAACATGAAAAGACAGTGAGTGCATTGATGACATTTGTGATGACAAGTGTTAGGACTTACTGAATATATCTAAAACCTAATCTAAAGGACACTTTTGCTTTCAAAATAATATTTTCTGAATTTACTCTATTTTCATTTCGGTGGATTACAACACCTCTGCATTTACTTCTGCTAAAGTTGCTCTTAGTTGTGTGGCTGCTTTCCTGCTGGTTTGCAGTCGGTTCAAACGATTCGATTCCTTTGAACAACTTTGTCAGAGTTCTAATGATGATGATGAATTGGCTACTGGTTGTCCTGAATCCAGACAAACCAGCACATTATTGGATAATAAGGGAACATATACGGGCGCGGTCTCACTTTTGAAGATTTTTTTTTTTTTTTTTTTTAAATAACTTGAGAGTCGAGTCTTTCCGTTCAAACCAAACAGAGCCGAAGAGCTGTTCAAATCACTCGAATCGTCCCCGCAACACGTGACTGGAATTTTCCAGAGGTTACTTAACACACTGTTGCTTCACCTCGCTTTCATTCGAGTGACGATACCAGAAGGTTAAACTTCGACGACGAGACAACGATCGCACATTTAAACATTTTGAATTGTTAAATAATTTACCGCTAGCTAAAACCACCAACTTTGAATATTTTGAGTTATTGTTTACAAGCTTTGTTTGGCGATACTTTTTTTGGAAGCGACTTTCCAGACATATATCGACAACAGTACAAAGGTACCACGCTACAGTCGACGAACTCTTCGGTAAGAAAGGCATTGATAGTACAATGTTAACTTTGTTTTGCCAAGCTATAGTTGGGTGTAACGTTGGACTTTGTTAATATTCATCTAATTGTAATGTTTATGTCGAACTCGCATCTGAATAAAATGCTAAAGAATTGAATATGAAGTCTTCGAGTGATAACAGACTATGCTACGCTAAGCTAATGCTAGTAATGCTATCTATAGCTTAGGCCAGGCCGGAATTTTCCAGCCAGCCAACCGTTGCAGTGACGTAACGTTGCTAAGCTACTGTTGTGAAACCAGCCGTTAAAGCTACAGGCCTTCTCAGAGACTGTGGCTGATACCCCGAGACACTAACTGCTAAGTTTTAACAATTCGAGGGGGCAAATGTGGCAGTCCGTCCGTGGTTAAATGATTACTGTACAGAGTGAAAATATCTCTAATATTCTGACTTGTTTTTGTTTCATTTCAGCCCGTGGCACTAGAACACAATGGCCAAGGGAGAAGACACAAACTCTGAAATGGCCCTTGCTCGTCAGAGTGATGGCATCAATGTGATTTTTGACCAGAATAGCTCTTCCTCATCTCGGTCCAGATCCAGGAGCAGAGGTAGCTACAGGAGACGTTACAGGTCTTCATCTTCTTCATCCAACAGCAGGTCTTCCTCTCACTCAAGATCCCGCTCTCACCCTCGTTGCCACAGACATTCCTCCCGTTGCCGCTGTGACAACCATCGCAGATATGGCCGTGGCCGCTACCGCCACTCCTCACCACGTAACTATAGGGCACAGTCTCGCTCTGACAACCGCTCACCCTCTCCAGACAGGTACTCCCGTCGTAGACACTACAAGTCCGGCTCAAAGTCTTCAAGCAAAATAAACAGACACAGGAGGACTGGAAGTCAGCTTAGAAAAAGAGTTTCCCAATCCCCACCCAGATCCAACAGGAGGCACTCGAGGTCCAGATCTTCCAGACATTCTGTCAGTTTGACTGTGGATGGTAAGTTGATGATTTTTCTGCGTGTTTGGGCAGACATTGAAGTTGGTTAAAATTGTTCAATTATACAACGGATTAAAATTTTCTCTCAACTTGTTCCTCAGACAAAAGAGAACTCCTACAAGCTGCCAAGGCCAATGCTAAGAAGATGTTGGGACTGGAGGGGCTTGAACTTCCTGAGAGTGTGAAACCAACCCTTTCTGAGCAGTGCAGTGAGTCACCAGTGTCAGAGACATGGGTGAGACTAGACCCGGAAGAATCTCCATCACAGGTGGGTGTCTAAGAGTGAATGATGGGTATTCACAAAACATATCACACACTCGGATTAAAGGAGAATAAATAAGTATTTTTTTTCCATCTTGGACACAGCAAGTGGTAAGAACTTTAGGGAGTATAAGTATTCATTTTATACCCATGTATGGCAGTGCGCTGTCCATTAATTAATTTGTAGATTTTTACTATATGGCTAATTGACACATGTCTTTGGCTGTACTGGAAGAATTATGGCTTTTTATTCATTTATTTCTTTTAAGTAAGTTGTCTCTAGCTATTGCAACATTTCATCTAAGTTGCAACAAAAATACAGTATTAAGCAAACGGAGCGCTAATGTCTAAAGTTGTGTATTGATAAGCTTCAGGTCTGTGTTGTGTTGAATTTCCTGTGTCTTGTGTTGACCTTTGGATCCCTGAGGGAATGCACATACTCTCTGTATTTATTCCTGTCTTCATAGATAACATGACAGTGGTCTCCTTCACTCATCGGCACCTGGGATAAAAGGGCTGTCATGTGACTTGGGTGACGACAATAAGTGTTTGCGTGAAAGGTTAATTGATGATCTCACAATGTTCACAATGCGTAGTTCATCAACTATAGATTTTGAATTTGATTATTAACACATTATTTCACATTAAGACATTTGCAAATGCTAATTTACAAAAAGATACTTTTAGATGATGCACCAGCAATTCAGAAACTATTACACTGACTTCATACCCGCTGTAGCATTTTTGTACATGACAAATGTATTTGTGCTTGCAGTTGAAATGGGTCATTGTTATTTAGCAGAGCCCTCCACTCGCTGATGGAGCGCAGGCGTGTGGACTGCGTTATAGTGACTATTCCTGTCAAGAGAACTAAAAACAGATGAAGAACTCCTCTCCATATGCCAAAGATAAGTTGGTACATGAAGCGTGTGCTGAGGGGCTGGGAAACCTGCGTCACCATCATTCTGCCACTCTAGACAGAGAAGACATCCTCTTTTTACTTTATTTTGTTTGTTTGATTTTTGTCCTTTCTTTTGATTTTATTTGTATTCTATTTCAAGGCCTGTCCTTGACGCATTCATTTAATGGCCTAGTCTGTGACAGGAGTGTGAGGAGAAAATGTGCATGAGAGCTGCAGTTTGTTGAAGCTAACACCTAAATGATAACCTATGCTTTAGAAGTGCTTTAATATTAGTAATGAATCTATAATATGTATGAACATCACAAACTGTTAAAGCTCACTCTGCCATCAGTTTTACACTCATATCTAACTATCTCATTATCTGTTTAAAACAGAGCAGCGATGTGGAGCCTGACGAACGCAGCCCAACGATGTCCCCTAAAAGGAAAATCATCTCTTTCAGCATTAATGTAAGTGATTTAATTTGCAGCGTCGTTTTATTTTAACTAAACACAGTTTCACATTACCCTGATGACCTCTAATGACTTTTCTCTTCATCTTGCCCACCAGAATTCTGTGGCCAAACCAACAGTGGCAGCTCTGTCTAGTGCTAAGGTAACTCCCAGAATGGACAGCTATGAAAGCAGGAAGCCCTATGGCCACTGGGTTCCAGTCAGATCACGAAAATCGTCCAACGCACGCAAACACACACTCCACACGTCACACTAGTGTGGCAGATTAAATGGACGCTGTAAATACTGTAATTATTTTTTTCATATCATCTTCAATCAATTCATGGCAGGTGTTTTCTTTCAGATATTTAAAGAGTTAAGTTGGAAGAAATGAAGAATTCGTTCAGGTGGGATTATTTCTCTCCCTCAGTTTTGTATTGTATATGCTGTTTATAGATGAAATAAAGTATTTGATAGAAAAAACAACGTATTGTGTTTGCATTCTTTCATTTGTCACATAAATCACTGTTTTGCAGTCAGTGCATCAATTGAGACTTGAAAGAAAATTGTCCAATTTAGAATTTCCCAAGATTGACAAAATGATGTAAAAACAGAGTAATAGCAACGCCAAGGTAAATCCAAATCGCTCCTTAGTCTGTATGAAGGTAATGGTGCATTCATGGCTAATCTAGTAGCATATAAAGAGATCTGTTTAAGTGGCATATGTAAAATAGTGAATTAAAATCAACACTAGGTAAAGAACACTAAACAATTGTTCACAGCCTATGGTGATGTCATCTGAGTTCTTATTTTGATCAACAGGTTTGAGCCCAAAGACAGTTTATTTCTATTTTAAAAGAAAGCTGCAAATTCTCATTAAAAAAAAAAACACGAACCAACAAATGTTTGGCATTATTGCTTGACATATGAATAAAACAGTCGATTCTCAGCATAGTTGCAGATTAATGAACTAATTTTTGCCGCTCAATAAAAAAAAACATTGAATAGAAACCTATTAGTGCCAGTGATGCAGAACATTTAGTTCTATTGACACTAATGAAAGAAAGACATGAATCACATCCTGCTGTAGCCACCATAGAGAGCACATTACATGCAGGTTAGTATATCAAGCAGCTGGGAGAGAATAACGTGGCACCTTTGCTTCACCATTAGAAGGTGCTGAGTTTGTCTTTCTGGTCTAGTGTGTGTGTGTGTGTGTAGCTGTATAACTAGAGATTTTCCTATAGTCCAGCGTAGAGGTGTTGTCTTCATGGCCATGATATTTCAACAAGTCACATACCTTAGCTGCATTTTTATATCATGGCCACACGGTGTCAGTATTATCACATAATACAGAAACTTTGTTTTTAAATTGGTGCATCAGGGCTGTTTTCATTGTGAAATGTTTAGGTTTATGCAGCAGCCTGAGCTTACAGACCTCTGAATTACAGCCTACACTACAGGATTGGTTTGTTAAACGATGTGAGATATGAATGAAGTGAAATGAAATTACACTATTACTGTACATTCAATTTTACCATAGACCTTTCTCAATCACAGGCGATGAATGATGAAATGACTATTGCATAGGTTGGAGCCTTTGTTAATGTTTTTAGTAGCACCTGTGCTTATCTTACTATCAGAGTTATCAAAAAAAAACCTTACTGCCACACACTGGGCTCAGATGATCCAAACATCTATCACCGTCAACTGTCTGCTAACACAAGACCTGAACATGTTTCTGCTTGAGTAACCTGATATATCCTGCTGTTGTGGCTTATTTGCTACCAACCCTAAAGCAGCTGTGTATTTACTTTGACAACTCCTTGGCATATGTTTAAAATAATAGTGAATTATTGCTAGAAAACTAACTCATCTAATGGGATAAATGATAAATTTCCTCCCAAGATGTTTCAGGCTGATAACTTCAATGCGTGTTGCAGGCTGTTGTAATAGAGGTGAAAACACACTGTTTTGAGTATGTCTGACAGCCAGACTGCGTGTCTCCTGCTGTAAACTGACCTGTAATTCTGATTAATTACTTCGATAGGAGATAAAACATGAAAGATACACAACACAGTGAGTCTTACAGGAATTAGCTACACATCAGCTGCAGTGATACAAACACAAAGAGTCTAAGTTTTACAAGGAAACGCAGAGAACAGACGAGTTTGTCCTGTCATTCTTGTACAACTCGCCGATTCATCGTGAACATGCATGTTTTGTTTTTCCTGAGGTTTCTTTTTTGAATTATTAATTAGTGCCACTTAATCACTCGCAGGCATACTCAGTTATAAAGGTGTTTACCCAAGTTTATTAGGCTTAAATAATTTTGTTTTATAAGGGAACATTTCGAAACTGGCTGTAGGACTCAAAAGAATCAAGAAGGTGTCAGATCAGCTGTGAGACAACAATTTATGCTGTTGTTCCACACAAAAAAAAAAATCCCCAGCCAATGTCCTTAGGCTAATCAGATAAAACTACAAAAATATCACAAACATACACTTGAACACTTTAATACACTCCCTTAAGTCGAGTCGGATATCAAAAGGCATAATTTGATGACCTCCCCTACCCTTCAGCAGAACATAAACAACTTCTGTCATGGCGTCTTTGCTCACTAACCCTTGAGGGCATCCCATAAATTTATTCTGAGGCTTATTGAGAAGATTGACTAATGCAGATGAAATGTAACAAGTGATTCAAGTAAGGACACATTCAATGTTGGTAAACCACACACTGGTGGCTGTCTGCCCTGTAGAGGGTGCAATGCCATTAGTTTCTGACAGACAGGACTGCAGGAGACTCGCATGGGAACCTGTTTGCTTTTCTTTTTATCTCCAGTCACAAGGCTCTGCTGCTCATGTCACAGCTTGGGGCGAGTTGGTTAAACTTGAGATGTGGGTGATAATGAAAAAATTGAATTGCCCAATTGTTGGTGTCTTATCTCTTATGCGCACCTCCACTAAAACATTCATTGGCTGGCATCTTCTGCTCAACGTGCCCTGAGGGGTTTGATGGTAGTTCACTCTCACGCTCCAAAAAGTCTCTGTCATGAGACCACACGCAGAAACATCAACAAGTGTGCAAGATAACTGGAAAATTGAAAGTGGTTTATTTCAAAATAAGGATAACAATACTTATACTGTACAAAGAGACACCAAACACTACATATCTTACAGATGATTGAATTATCTTTCAACTCAAAATAACCTAAGCGTTACAATAAACAGTCCGTTTAAGCCATTAATACATGTATTCTTGGAAGAAAAAGATGCATCCAAGACTGTTAAATGAAGAGAAAAGTGAAGCTAAAACTGAAGCGTTGGACATTAGACAGCTGTGCCTCTCTCCAAGTTTTGCTTGATCTCTGCTGTGTATTTGCCGTAGAAGCGCTCCGCCTTCTTGTTGAACTTGGCGTTCCTCTCGTTGATGTAGTCGATGTCTGCGTCGTCGTTGTAGGCCCTGCGTCGGCTGTACTTGGACCGCTTCTCGATCCTGACAAAAGCAAACAAATAAAAGCAGCTTAGTGAAGGTTTCATAAGCCTATACGGCCACTATTCATGGCGTATCCAATAACAATAATTGGCTGTAGGCAATAATTTGGGGCGAGTAGAGCGGCAATGGAAAACGTAACACACTCATACGTACACACACATACTCAGAGCTCCTAGTCTTGATTCACTGTGTCTTCAAAGCATTGTTGTGCGTCATACCCTGGCAGCTGAACTCTAGTCTAATGCCCCACAGTTGCATCTCTAACACAAGCCTTAGACTGTCTCAAATATAGCTCGGCTCAGGGAAAGACCAGGCTAATCAAAGGTGAAAGGGACTTCTGTAGCACAGACAAAAACTTAAGGTCAAGTGGAAGAACTAAGCGGTTTGAAGCAGCTTTCACTTACATATGAGACACAAAAGGTACCGTTTGATCCTTTTTTACATGACTTTACTGGCCTCTCATATGGTTTCCATAAACGTTTGCCGAACCATCTACCAACACCCACTTACCAAAATACATATCAAGGTTCCTTGTGGTGACATGAGATGTCAAACAGATGAGAGGTCATGTACATAGACACGTGCTATGGTCTGACCAGGAGCCGTGTCCTGTCTGGTAAATATTAGGTTTAAAATAGTCCAGTTGGGTAAGTTGGCGTCCCCCCATCTAAGCGTCAACCCGTGCAGATAATAATGAGCTGCCTTCTATCAGCCACTTTCATCAGGATTTCCACTCTGGGGCTGATTTCATCAGATAGGCCCTGGTTCACACAAAACATCCCCTCTCTTCTAAATCAGTATAGCGGTCGGAAACTCCGTCCTTCCACACAATTTTATAGAAGGACAAAATGCTATTGAGAAGTTTTTTTTTATCAGTAGCTATTGGCTGACTTATGTACAACTCAATATTTTCTCAGTTATCAATTATTTAGCGTTTAGTTTATTAGGCACTTAAGAGTGCTTGATGTGTTTTCTCGCTGACATTGACCTCAGAATACTCCAGGGATAGAAGGGAATGCAACAGTCAGTCAGTACGATGGTTTATCTTAGCGGTCTACATGCAGTGATTCAGGCTGAGATGGAGATGATATTAAATGAGGGTATATGGCATCTCTCCTGTCCTGTTTTTCGAGTGTGACTTACTGTTTCTCAACATCTTCCACCATGCGGTCAATGCCCTCCCTTGTAGGGACATGAGTGCCGTGGATCAGGCTATTGGAGGTGGGATGGAAGTCTTCACCACTGTGGATCCCCAGAAAAGGAAATTAGAAACACATAATCACAGATAATCACCATTTTAACATACTTAAACAGGCTTCTCTATCCCATCATTGTGAGGATGTTCATCCTGATGAAAGATGATGATGCGACTTCAGGGCAAAATGTGTCAGTGCATCCATAAAGGCTCTGCATGCCTTTAAGGATAAAAAAAACTCTACTTTGACCTCAGTGTGTATGTCTTGAATTTATACTTGAAAATCTTTAAATTATTCAGGGTTGTGCATTTATGTCAGTGTTAACCCCAGGGCAAATGATGTGGCATAGTGCTATAGTTATAATATAGAAAATGCTTTGTGTACATGTGATCAGGGATTGCTAAGATGATTACACCGGGAAAATCCTTACAATTCATTTGACTTGACTAGAGATTTCACAGTTATGGTCTTAAGAGCACAGATATCATCATGTCCTGTTTTTATGGGCCTCTTAGTGGAAATGCACAAAAGTCTACGATTGCCAGAGGACATTTCTCTTTATTTTGAGCTGCCCGGACAAAAGTATTGAGGACACAGATACAGCACCGTCACAGCAGAGACAGGACAAGGACAGGCTTAACTCACCATTCCTCTCTCTGTTTCTCATAGCCATCCATGTCTGGTCTGATCTGCTTGGTGAGCCTCTGGTATTGTCTGAATTGGGCCTCAGCATAACCTGCAGTCCATTGTGAGTGTGTGCGAGTGAGGCACACAGAGAGAGAAAGAAAGAAAATTTGAGTGAGTTATAATTACCGGAACAAACAGCGAGCAGGCACGAGGCTCAGCAACACAACCTGCGGCTGGTTAAGAAAGGGACGAGGAGGCAACTCTCCTCCTCCCCTACTCTATTGAAGCCCCTCTGGTGATAATTTTCTCCCTAGAGGTTTTAATTCAACGAGGTTTTGATGCAACAGATGGCAGCCATATTTAGAAGACAGCGCAAGCCCCTTTTTAGTAGATTAAATTGGGAGCAGTTCTGGAGGATTAATAACCCAGGGGTCCTTACATGCAACCAGTGTTGCCATATACACTGCTATGTAGGTGGAGCCATCTTTAGTAGCAACACTGTGTGATAAAGAAGTGGAAAGACTTTTCAAACAAACACATGGTAGAGCACAGCAGAAAAGAATCATGGTGTACCAGTTGTTTCCTCAACAGTAAACTGTATTAAATTACTATTTACTAAATGAATAGACAGAGGTCTACGGTGTCACAGAGGGGGGGTACCCAAGCCTAAAATAGAGTAGCCCTGATCAAATTGCTATGTGCTTCCAGGTTACTTCCTGACGTGACTAACAACACTTGCAAAAGGATTCCAAAGTCAATACAATCAGTGAGTGACAACCACTTCAGTGTGTTAGACAACCTTGATTATATTAGCTGTGAGATAGAGATGGGAGCGAACCATGATTTCTTATAATCCATAAAGAAACATGTAATCAGTTTAGATTTCCTTTTAAACCTAAAGCTAAACAAGCTTGCTGTCCTCAGATCTTACTTTTGAACTTAATTGCGTTACACAGTTGTTTATTTGTTGGTTGGAATATAAAGCTTGTGACAGCACGTGTTGCTGGGTGATCAAAAGATGGCATCCACATGGTTCTTCCCACCTACGTCAACATAAGTTGTTTGGAAAGTCACACACGACTTTTGTGGGAGCACTAAATAATTTAATGCAGGAGGGAGAAGTAGCCTGTAAAGTTTAGTAGTGAATTCTGGTACTACACCATCTCTAACCCTCTTATCATGATCTAATCTAGGTTATCTCTAAAATACATAAAACCACGCTGGAAATGTGTCAAATCATCTCCAAACAAAGGGGTGAACTGTCAATTTCAGACACTAGAAATTACCTAGAAAATTAAAGGGGCAAAGTCAACAGTTAACCAGGATAAGGAAGGTAGTATTTTGTTTCAACTATCCCACACCGGAGATGCTGCCAGATAACAACTGAAAATAGTAGTTACCTGGATGAAGCTCCAGTAACCCATTTGAGGAATATAGTTGCACTCACTGCTCAGTCGGGAGTTAGCCTCCATGCAGCACCCTATAAAGCCACAGCGCACTCGCTGCTCGTCTCTCTTTGAACCTCAGCAACAAACAACTAGGGCCAGCAGTGCTTGTGGTTAGAGTGCAATGCATGTACTCATAGACCTGTCACATCCAGTAACTACTATATTTATGCATTTGCTTTGCTATTGGTTAAAGCCTAAAGTGAAGGCTGTTAGGGATGAGATGGGTCTGAACCCAGCCATAACCATGAAACTGCAGCAGTACAACAGTTGAGCACAAGCTGCCCAGAGCTGTTTACAAGTCATTTTTTAGAAGTCCAAGTCAAGTCTCAAGTCTTTGAGCTAGAGTCCAAGTCAAGTCTCAAGTCTTTGAGGGTCAAGTCCAAGTCAAGTCTCAAGTCTCTGGTCAAGAGTCCGAGTCAAGTC
Organism: Scomber scombrus; assembly: GCF_963691925.1. NCBI lineage: Eukaryota > Metazoa > Chordata > Actinopteri > Scombriformes > Scombridae > Scomber > Scomber scombrus. Next base: position 19,370,602 of record NC_084988.1, on the reverse strand, counting down.
TCAAGTCTTTCGCCAACACTAAATCAAATTCAAATTCTGACCTTAGAGCTGTACAATCCTTCATCCTGATCAGTTAGCCTTGCGAGCACCTGCCCATGTCTGTTTTTGTGGTGTGCTGTCACTGAAGTTTGTATGTATGTATCTGTTTGTATGTTGAGATGCCCTCTCCTGAAACTGTTACCAAATCTACCTTCGGCTATTACCTTGACCTAGACCTTGATATAGGACAGTATGAAAATGTATCAATTGTAGGTTCACTATAGAGAATCTACTGCAATGTGATGTGAAGAAACATACACTAAGAATTATTTCAATTCCATAACCATAAACTTTTCTTCAACAAAAAAATAATTATTTTAACAATGTTGTAAAATATAACAAAATGAACAAAACATGAACATCACAGAAACACTGCACTGCAGTTTAACACTGTGGTACAAACACATGTTCATTATTTTTTTCTCCAAGCTGCCTTTTATCTGCTGCTTAACACAACACAGCAGGGAATGTGTGGGGATATTATAAAATATATATATATATAAAATGACCATAGTTAACGCAATGTTGTGTTTTTTAATAATTAGTAGCGGAGCCACTAAGTTAGTGGCACTAAATAACGGAGTTGCGGTGGTTTCCTGTCTGAGCTTTCAAAATAAAACCTTTGCTATTGTGCGCTTCTTATTATTATTAACAAACAAATTTGGGGCTTGTCAATTACGGGAGAAATGATGAGAGGGCGGCGGGAGATGGTTTCGAAATATGGGAGAACCAGGGAAAAATGGGAGTGTGAAGGCATTGTATCCAAACGTAATGATCTGAGGCACTCCTGCTGAACTTGTCGCACTCGCCATTGTCAATGTCTGATACTGAAGATGCGCGCTTCACACACGGCGCATGCGCGTGGCATGACGTTGGTGTTTAGCTCAGAGCCAGAGATCATACAAAAAGATGAATGACAGATAAATAATGAGAATAATAATAATAACATGAAATAAAGGTTGTTCGCGAGTCTCGAGCCTCGAGTCGAAGTCAAGTCTGAAGTCTTTTGAGGTCGAGTCCAAGTCGAGTCTGAACTAACAGTTTAGTGAGACTTAAGTGCAACTCGAGTCTGAGTCCCCGAGGGCCTTACACCAGACTGCAAACAGCCAGCAACATACTGGACATTTATCAAAAGGTTCCCCCACTCCGTGGACCATGCACTGAATGAGACACTGACCCTTGAGATACGACTGCACAAAGGTTGAAGTAAAGGACTAAGAGGTGGCCAAACACGTCCTCCACTGAGACACTCCTGAAAAGCGCCATAGAGGACGTAATGCCCCTGGTGGAGTTCACCATCAAACCCCGATGGGGAAACCCAGGGCCACATACAATCTGCAGATTGCATTATGGATCCAGTGAGGGAGCTCCATATAACAGTGATTTGGTGTCTTGTCTATTTTTTCTGTGTGACACGTGCAGTTCTCAGCCAAAATAGACAGTGAAAATTACCAGATAATACTCATATTGACATTCAGTGGGTGTCAACCTCCAGACTATGAGGTGTTGTCCCAGAATCAGATGTGGATGGCCAATGGTGCCCCCTGCCTGATGCAGAGAAGCTGGCAAATCCACTACTTGCCATGGATCGGTCTCCTCTAGTTGGACCAGGTCCAGGAACCACCAGGTAGAGTTTACAACCAGCACGACTACACTGACTGGGATTGAAGCAGTGCCACTTGCATTCCTCCTGGGGGAGCACGATGCATGTGGAGCGAGAGTCTGGCTCAGCCTGGCGCCCCTGACCCAGACAGCAGAAAAAGGATTGTGTGAATGAAGGTGAGGCACGTGAGAAACAGGACCTATCAGAAATGTTGATTTCTTCTGCGACACCGAAAGGTGCTAAAAAGTTAGTAGGTGATACATTCTCAAGATGAGACGAACAGTGAGTGCGCCAGTAGCTCCTGATTGGACAGTGAATCCAAAGATCTTTCTCAGGTGTCAATGGCAGAGCCTTGTGGGGTATCCAGTAGAGAAAGCTTGCTAGAGGGCAGAGCACCTACAACATAGAATCACTTTCTTGCCAGTCTGATAAGATGTTAGTGTTGTTCTGAAGGACAGAACTACAGCCAAAACTATGGAAGTAAATAAACACATACTGGTAGTCTGTCAGTATACTGGCAGCTATTGGCAGGGAAAAAAAACTAATTATTCATTTAAGACCCCTTTACATGATGAAAGTTGACCATCATGAGAGAAACGAGGTAAACTCACGGTGGACTTGCGATTTCATATTTTTAAGAGTAATGATAAATTGGCCACACTGGCTCAGTGAATTTGTCAGACAGTGAGTTATTGGCTAATGTATTTACTGCCACTTTATTAGATGTCTCTTAACCAGCAAACAGTCAGTGTCTGTCTTCACTGGAGACCCTTCACCAACCTGCAAATCCTGTGTCTGGATTCTTCTTCTTCTTCTTTCTCTCCCAGCGCTCAGCATCATCAGCAGTGATCTCCAGCAGTTTCACTCTGTCATAGTCCTCACCTTTGTCAGCACAATCCTGAAAGCCAAGTACTGGTATTTAATTGGAAGAATACAAACAAAAACAGAAAACATTTCTGGTGCTTTTGGAATTTACTGTACATGAACATTTTCACTGAAACCCTCCAGTGTGATATTTCAGAGTAAACATTCCTGAACTTGAAGTCTGTGGCAACATTTACAATTTACTGGTGGGTGATTTCACTTCAGTTCCTCTCAATACTCCTCATTGATAGGTTCTCACAGGAAGCACTGCAGTAAGATCCAGGTCCTGAATGTATGCATTTAACACTTTACAACAAACAGGGTTTAGCACTGTTTAGATAATGCAGATCCCTACAAGGTTTACATAAGGAAATCTAAAAGTATGTAGACCAGGCAGTACAAAAGGAGTACAACAAGTACCAGATAAATAGGGACTGGTGCATTGTGTTTATTAAGAACTCACTCTGTAGTTTTTTTTAGCCATGTATGGAGCATGATGTTACAACATTACGCTCCAACAACACTTTCCTTTGGTCAGATCAACTCATCTGTATCTACAATACCAGTCAAAAGTTGGCACACAGTCCACCATTCACTTGAATGAGAATTTGTAACCAGCTTTTTGACTGCTGCTGTATATTCCATGTTGAATATGTGGAGCTTCATAGAGGTTATCAGCACTAAAATACCTTTTTCTTTTGACCCTCAGCAAGCTCCCACTCCAGCCGGGCTTTCTTAGCCTCCCAGTTAGTAGGGAGTTTCAGCCTCTTGTCCTCCTCCACAACCTCCTGGTGATTGAGCTTACGTGCTTCATTCTGTGGACGAAAATATCTGTTGCTGATATTTGTTTACTGGGAGCCAACATTAGTACTTCTTAATAAACTGACACGGTTTACACTAACAGCGCTTCTGATGTTCAATGAGTTTGTGACACCTGTGTGCCAGATGATGCAGTCCAGCTTAATTTACCACCTCCACACACAAGCAAACAGCTGTAGAAGGTCATATTCATTTAGTGACTCACCCTTTTAAAATGTAACTCTCGAAATTTTCGGAGCCTCTCTTCTCTTTTCTGGGACGCAGAACTGTCCGTCGCCTCCTCCTCGGTGGCTCTAACGTTGGTTGACTCCTGGAAGTTAAAGCGTCATGTTAACTTAATGTAAATACTCGACTAAAAAAGGACTGCTTTATGGCCGACTGTTGTTATCAAAGAGTAGTTATCTAAACGTATGTAAGGGAAAAGATGTCCCATCGTTAGCAGCATTAGCTTAGCACCATAACACGAGACTGTAAACAACCAGTGTGGAGCAAGAGTACATCTTTCCCCCCAGATAGTGATACATTGTTCTCAAAGAAATTATATTAACCGACTATAATCTGCCAAAACATCAAATAAACTGGGACATTTGAAATCAAAATGAAGAAAGTACTAACGCCACTACACGACGCCATAGTTCGTCTTCCTCCTCTTCTTCTTCGTTGAGTTTTAATGACGGTTGGCCAGTTCATAGATGATTTACCCCCACCTACTGGACTGGAGTGTGGAGCAGTAGATTGGCAGGGAAAACATCTAATAAATATAAATATAACATTCCTGTTAACTCTTAATTAAGTAATTAATTAGAAGAATACTGTCCATGATGTCTGATATAAATTCCCCTCTTTCTTCATCATACCTGTTGCAATCTATCAGTCCATGTTTGACAGTTTTTTACAGGGTGTATATAATCCAGTAGGGTGCTTACCTATTCTATTGAGTGTTTGATTTAAACCTGTTTGTCCTATTCACAATCTCTTCCTTTAAGCTCCCGTCCCATATTCCACCAACACCAACATGTTTTTGAATACTGTAAAGATGTCTCCCTGCCTAGGTCTATTTTAGTCCCAGTATTCCTGTCAACTTTTATGATAGTTTTAATCTCTGTTTTACTTAACAATATTAGTATGTCAATTAACTGTAGTTTTAATGACTGTTTAGCCAATATGTCTACCGTCTCATTCCCCCCACCTACCCCTACATGAGCAGGACCCCAAAGGAAGGAGACATCCAATCCCCTATAATGTAACCTGAGTAGCACATGACAAATTTCATACACAATATCCTGCTTGCATGAGCACTTTCCAGAATTAATGCATGAAAGCTCAGGAGCTGGGCGGGTTATTTTCTTCTACCCATTGTAATGCTAACAATAATCCAAGTAACTCAACTGTGTGCATTAAACGATGGTCTAATGCTGTTTTTTCAATGCTGCCTCACAATGAGGGATAACAAATGCAATACCTGTGTGCCCAGTTTCTAGTTCTTTTGAACTATCTTTATATGAATATCATATGTCTGTGTTGATCTATACAGTTCTGTACTTTTGTCAACGTTGGTATCAGTCTAGGTTTCTCTTTCAGTTTTTGCTGCAGACTTGTATCTATGTATGGTATAATGATTCTCCAAGGAGATTTATCTGATGATGGAACAGTGGGGCTTATTTTCAGATTACAGAGGCCTGCATTTTGCTCCTTAGCATTCCCTCTCCACCCAAAACTGAAAAATCCAAATGTGTTATGCTCCCAACACTGCTGCAAAATTGCCTGTGTAGGGTGTGATTTATTGGCTTCTTGCAAATTAACCCAATACGCCAACATAAGCTTGACTCTCCTAATTTGCAAAGGCATTTCCGTCATTTCAGCTTGCATTGCAGAACAGGACGCTATTGTTGTCCAACACTGGAAGTCTGGTGTAGTACTGGATATAACAAAATGGATGAATGCTTATATTGTGTGATATTGTTAGAACAAATATTAATATAAACACAAGTGTTATGAATAGATTTAATTAGTTGTTTAATGTAATTTTCTGTTAAATGGATTGAAATTACACAACAAAAAGCATTGGGAAGATCCTTCTTCACTATGAGCATGTTTTTCTCCTAACTTTGATGAGTTTCCTTTATTTTATGAAAAAAAATTGAAAATACATTTCAAAAGCATCTGAATTATGTATATTTCTTCACAAGAAAGTAATCTTTATTTTTATCTCATAATTATTATGTAAGTAGTAAGAATGTGTAGGAGCAGATGATCAAATGCCCTGTAAGAGCTGGGGAACATAGCAGTAACACTATGAAAAGGGGACTTGACAACAAAAAGCTCAATGTACAAATTGAGGATACACTTAAATTTGAAATGTGTGTCAAATATGTCATAGTAATTTACAGAACAACTCAAGGCACCAACTATATTAGTCCCAAAGAGGACAAATATCCTTTATTAACCCAAATCACAAAAATAGATGAACCCCATTGAGAATTCTGTAATGTGAAGGGTGGTCTTTCATGTCTAAAAGAGCTGGAGGCCTGTACTCGTTGATCAGATTGTGTTTGTTATTTACAACATATCCTGTAGAGATCTTCTTTATCTCATTTCAAGGAGGTTTTCAGGCAGGGGACATTGAACAGGAACTGATGTTTTATTAATGTTTTGTCCTATTCTATCTGACAACCCATCTGCAGATTTGTGTCATCAGAGCCAAGTTATTAGACATAAAAACAATGACAAATCTGATATATCAACATAAGAGACTCATAATAATAAGCTGCAATGTTGCATCAGTCTGTGTATGTTAGATCTTTTTTTACCATGGCATTCATGGCAGAAGTAATCTCCAGGCAGCTTGCGTTTTACAATAATGTCTTTGTATATAATTTTAAACTAGGCCATCTTGCTGCCTTTTGAAGTTTAAATAAGAAAAATTTTGAATTCGAAAAAGTACTGTTAGACTAATGGAAACTGGCAAGACGCACACAGACAGCAATTATGAATATGACTGGAGGTTATACAGTGAGAGGCATGAAAGATCAAGCATAAAGTCATCAGTGTGCCACACAGAGAGTCTGTTTAGACTCCCCTAAACTCAATTGTTATGGTTGTTTTTGCTGCAGAGAAATGAAATCTCACTTTTTACCATTGCAACTTATTTTTACCCACTAAAAAAGCACAAGTATCAATCAGGGCCTTGGAACATAACCTTGGACCTCCGAATATGATTCTATGATCTGATCAGAAGACGAAAGTAAACACTTTCAAGAGCCATTTGAGTATGTTTGACTTGCCAAAATGGATGTGCTCCCTGTTTGATTGCATTATACTAATAGAGCTCTTTTGGAGGATGTAATTAAATGGAGTTTATAGTCTTAGATTAAAGCATCCTCTAGATCACAGGCAATGTTAATGAAGTGATGCATTTTCACTGGAAACCAGATGGGAGAACATCACAACAGAACAAAACATCATTGGCTACATTAATGGGAAGGACTCTACTATTGCCATGCAAAAGAGAAAACATCTTCATAATGAATGACTTTCAAATGAGTAAGAAAGAGGAACCAGGAAAAAAAGAGAGGATGAAGCAAAATAGTTTGTCCTCTGCACTTAATTTAAGTTTATAATGGCAGTGTGCAGAACAGTTGCAAAACAACAGGAAAAGAGAGTTTAAGGGTCGTGTGTATGACTTTTAAATTTCCAGGAATTAAAACAAAACAAGCATGAGAGTTTACAGTTTATGGGTGTGTCCCGCTTCACTATCTGTTAATTTCTTTGTTAATGTTGTACACCCATGTTTTCTTTACAGTTCTCAAGTGTTTCGCTCACTCACTCACTCACTCACTTCCTTGGAGGGTAAAACATGTTTTGCTTTAAGTGCATAGGGGAATCACCAGAAATGGCCAAAAAGCTGTTTAGCAAAACTCTCAAACTCATGTGACAATTATAACTTCATGTTTAATGTTCATGTCATGTATAAAACCCAAGTTGTAGCTTTCATTTTAGCAGTATGTCATGAAAATTTTCAGAGAATGTTCAGCAAATACAAAACTTGCACAATATAGGAAAAATATGCACAGTACGGTTTAAGCAAAGGAAAAAGAGTCTTCTTTTTTTTCATTCCTGTGCCACCGCTTGTCACGAGCCGATTGGATTGATCTGAATTTGAAATCCAAACTGGCTTTGTGACAGGCAGCGTGAGGATCTAAGAATGCTGTCATTGCCATTTAAGGGATACTCAACTTTAGTGCAGTATGACATGGATCTCACATGTGTTGGGGGAGGCCACCCAAAAACGCTGAACAACCACTCCTCAATATTAACTTTTCCAGTCAGGCAAATCAGGCCTGAAATAGAGTAACATTATATCTGCAAATAAATTGCACTTTTGGGGCACGTTTATGAATACAGAACAGACTTCATGGTCCTTCATAACTGTCACCCATTAATCAACCTGGACATGATATTAGTTCAGTTTTTGACATGCTGTGAATGAGATACTATATGCTTTTATACACACACAAGTACATGTGACTGGTGCTCTTATCTTGCTCTTAATAAGAGTTCCCCTAGATAGCACATGGGGGGCTGGGCCTCTTGCTGCGCATGCAGCTGCTTCACATCTGGAACTTAATATAAACATCATGGCCAATAAAATCATTCCATTTCCTTAATTACTATTCCTGTCATTTCCGCACTAAATGAAAAGTTATTAATTCAGGGCCAACACAAACATGCTTCTCCAATACGAGGAGCTACTCCTGAAGCGTCGCCACCCTGACTACAGGCCGCTGTCACTGGACTGGAACCACAAGCTCCTGCCTCGCTCCTCCTGCCAGTGTGCGTTTGTGGGAGTGTGCGTGTGTGTGTGTGTGTGTGTGTGTGTGTGAGAGAGTGTGTGTATGTATAGGGAACAGGGGCCAAGGCAATGCAGACATGAATGGAACACAAGATGGCGTCTTGTTTTCCATCTCATCCAAATGTTCCAACTGGTGCCAGTATAATCATGACAGGCACAACCCGCCTTGTTTCATCTCTCTCCTTCCTGCTCCCCTCCACACTCCTCTTGTTCTTCAGCCCTGCCACCTTTTTATCCACCTCATTTATTCTACTCTTACCTTTCATTCATTCTCTCCATCATTTTCCACTGACATACTTCCCAAGTCTATCTATTCATGTCGGATAGTATGCTCATTAACATAACATATAGCGTGATGATAAGACCTTGGAGGGAGAGCATGTGTCTGCGAGGCTGCCAAAATAATTACAAATACTTACTGCAGTGATACATATTCTAGTGTAAGCGAGAAATTACAATCTTTCACACAGTCATATGTCATCGAGCAAATTTTCAGTTGAAACCATTCCTCACATCACCTCATTATCAGCCATCCATAGCGTTCAAAATGCAACCCATTGATTTCAAAACTGCTGCTGCTACTAAACATATCCAAAGGGCATACATGAATGGGGTGAATACAGAGCTATTTGGAAGGCAGCTCCTATCAAACGCCTCGCACCAATTGCATCTTTGGGTCAGCACAAATGTCAGTGTATGTGTGTCCTTTTTGAGCTCGATGCACCAATTAACTTCTTCCCCCTGGAGGCAAAAGAATGCTAACATCATATAGATCATGACGTACATGATTTGACACGGTGCTTGCAGTTCTGATTCTCACCGAAGCCACTCACAAGCCAAGAGAGGAAGAGGATTTGGTGAGCGACACATATACTTACACAAAAGATGCATGTATGCACTCAAATACCACCAGTTTTGTAGTCAATGCTTTTGCTCCACCGCACACAATTACAGTCCCAATTAAAGGCCATTATGGGTTTTCCACTAGCAGCAACCACAGGGAGAGCAGCTCCATGGCCCGTACATTGCGGGCACACAGATGTCTCCTGTGTTGTCATCCAAAGGAACTCAGAATGATCCACAAACTTTATGATCATAATTACTGATCAAAATTAAAGTGCAACAAAAATATAAACTGAAAGGACTGCAATAAAAAAAAGTTTGAGTGATTCCGGTAAGTGGGGCCAAGTGGGACTATCAGAGGAAAGTGTTTGTGAGATATTCATCCTGAGAAGGAAAAAACAACGAAGTGATGACAAGGAGTGGCTGAAGCCACTTTCCCCTGCAGCCCATTTCACTGCAAATTACCACAAGAGGGAGGCATTTCCCTGATGTTTTACCAGAAGTGACAGTGGTATTAAACCTCAATGAGAATATTAAATAAAAATGCCACATCTTCATGCTTGTTCCTACTTATGCAATTGTGTCTCTGTTTCCCACAGCCACAATCACCAATAGATTTGAGTTCTCACCACAGATGAAAGCAGTGGGCTTCATATCTGCTGTGAAGCATCTATTCACCACTATACCCACACACAAGTTCAACACGAGTGTCTTCCCTTGAGCGGGGCCCAAAAGTGTCATGGGTTTCCGTTTCTGAGTTCCCATCCTCTTACCCAGTGACCTTAATGAGAGAGTAAAGTTCTCACTTGGCCAAACAATACGCTGTTGTAGAGGGCTGTGATAAGAGGTGGCCAGTGAACAGCCTCTGGACATGCAGCTGTGTAGGCCAACAGTCTTCCCTATCTGTCCCCCACTTGACACGCAAAATCAGTTGCCCGATCAAATAACTTCACAAAGAGACACACACACACACACGTGTCAAAATGCATGTGGGTGTACAACACGCTCAAAAGTGGATCCTGTTCCCACCCAATTCTGTGCTCTGAGAACTAACAATCTGTTTAGAGCAAAAAACTGCAGTTCCTTTCATGTTGAGTTGAACGAACCAATGATCTAATTCCAAATCTGATGATGAACAGATGAGTGCCAAATATATAAAACAAGTGTCAACAACAACACCACTACTGTGAACTCCTAAATGAGCTCTTTCTTCATGGTCAGTACGGTTTATTCTCAGAACTATTTAGGGCTTAAAAAGATCTTTTATATTCACCAACCAACTTATTTTGTGAGGCAGAAATTTTTAATTTGACATTTTCAAGGTGGGGAGTATTTCCCCCTGGGAATAATGTCAAAGTACAACTTGTGATGCGAGAAAATCGAACACCTTGATCCAGAAAGATCTAGAAATTAGGAGATATTGAGTTTGTACTTTAATATTTGACACAGTTCACAACACATGACACATTTTACAACAATTTTGGCACATGTCCTATAACACAGCTATGAAGAAGATAAAACAGCTTTTTATAAAAATGCAGGCTTGTAGACAAAACACTTATCAACCAAAATCTATTAAATAAAAAAAAATGCTTTTACAATATCCTTTAAACATGCATGATATGCAGGTTCAGCAAGATGGTAATGAAACCACATATTAACATATATATTCCACTATATGTCCCTAAACCATACAGTATGCCCCCATTTTTCCCATTCCTGCCTTAGCAACATTTCATAACCAGCATACTCCACCGACCCTGCCAGCACTCCTCTCCTTAAACCCTCAAACAAGGAGATTACAGAGGAAAAGAGAAATACACATGTAATGCAACATAAATAGATGAACAGATGAGAAATTAAACTGAAAACTGAAAGAAAAACAATATTATAATCAAACCAGTGCTATAAGACAGCTTTGAAACAAATTCCTCCCATTGTCCATAGCAAAAAACAACAACTAGGAATTATCACTTTAGTTATTTAAACCTCACAGGTCCACACTACACACAAGCTGTATTTCTGGCCACCGAATAAAGAATAACTAGAAATAGGCCTCCATCAACCAATCATGTTGCAGTTTACTTCCATGTCTGTCCAGACTCATACAATATTTGCAGTGAAGTCCTTTGAAGGAATTTACTAAAAGGTATTAATTGTATTTTTTGGTGAAATGGAAGTTATCAGTATACTGACATGCATGATTCCAGTGAATAATTTCCATTGAGAAACTTGCTCTATTCACTTAGAGACTATTTTTACAGAGGAGTACAGAGGACTAATAGAGAGCTTTGTCACATGGTGCAATCACCTGAAGCTCAAATCAGTAAAACCAATGAGCTGGTGGTGGAGGCCCCCCCCCAGGGAGAGGTAGTACCTTGGGTTCCAAATCAATTTTAAAAAATGGAGGTCACAGTGGTCTTGACCTTTGACCTTTGACCAGCAAAATCTTAATCAGTTCATCTTTGAGTACAAGTGCATGTTTGTGCCAAATTTAAAGAAATTATCTCAAAGTGTTCCTGAGATACTGTGTTCATGAGAATAGGATGGATGGACGGACGTAAGGACAACCTGGAAGCATAATGTCTCCAACCGCGTGGAGGTATAGAAAACATAATATACCTTCAGCAACACTGTAAAGGATATTTGATGATACACAGATGAATGAGCTGAACAGGAAAGGTCAGTATATTATATGCACGATGAGGTGATGACTCACAACTGGAGACAGAGGCAGAACCAAACCATGACAACCAAATACAATTAATGACAAAGACAATTGCTGGTGTTCGAATAGACTGAAAAAAAATGTATTTTTAAAGTGTAAAAATTTCCAGTGTGGTATTGGCACCATTTGGTGTGTCAAGTTATAACGGAGTCTGTGGGTGACTTGCAGTCATTAAAACCAGACGCGCACGTGGGAGCTCTGAACAGGACAGGGAAAACAATGACGGATATTCCAGAGTCAATGAACTGTCTCAGCCAGACAATCAGCAGTGATGTAGGGTTATGTGTGTGAATGAATGAGGTGTTTTCCCTAATGTGGGCTATAATCTGACCCTCTTGGGAGGAGCAGGCGGAGTGCCGTGGAAAATATTCAGCACAAATTCAGACTAGAGGTCCTTTTTAAAACCTTGAACATGCAGGGGAAAAGAATTGCTGAAAGAAAACAAAAACACAGGAATGAGAAGGACTAAGAAGAAATATATGAAGAAAAAGGATGAAGGAATGAGAAAAAGTGTATGAGGCAGAACAAGCTTCAGCTATGTGTAAACAGAGTATATAGAAACCAGATAGGGGCCAATCCTAAAGGTAATATACAGAGCGAATGCGTTTAGCAGAGTCCATTAAAGCCAAAAGCCTCTGAGGGAACGCTTCTAGCCAGACATGGGACTCTGATGGAGGTAGCCAAGACACTCTAACTCCAGGTTAGCCTCTCAGTCTGAGTAATGGACCGGGGTGTTTTCTGACTCCCATGGCCCCTCGCGGGGCCCGCTGAGCCCCTGTGATGAAGTTAGAGAGGCAGCAGGAGCGCTACGGCCGAGAGAGAATGAGCTGTGCCCGTCTCCTGTTGCTGTTGAATGTAATTTCGGATCGTATTGCAGCGGAAGCCCAACTGACAGAGAGGAATCTATCGAATTCAGCTCAGACATCACAATAATATTGAGTCTTGTTTATAAACACACATTCAGGATGCTTCGGGAGTATCATTTGTTTGAAAGCCCCAGCGCTGAGCATAGAGCTGCAATTTCCTGACAGCAAAGCCTAAAATAGGTGTTTGAAATTGAAATGTGAAATTGTGCCATTTAAGGACGCTGCTGTAAATTTGTAGTGGGCTAAGAAAAACTGTCATTTGTTAAGTAAGTTAGGTATATGGATAACCATTATTTCTGTAGCTGTAACTGTTTCTCAGTTTCTCAATTACTTAGTCAATTAACTGATTATTTGATTGATAAAATCTTCATCCATACTTTGTCAAATTGTTAGTTTGAATTTTAGTTTTAAATTGTATTTGTTACTAATGTATGATGCACAGTTTTTGTCGTACCCCTTGTAATACGTATGTTTAGCGTTGCGTTTGTGAACAGCCATGCTAGCAGCTCTGTGAGACTATACTCAGACACAGCTTCAAGCTAAACGCTAAGGTTACCATGCTTACATGCTCACAATGACAATGCTGATATTTGGCAGGTATATTGTTTACTATATTCACCATTTTAATTTAGTGTGTTAGCACGTTAACATTAGCTATTTGGCACTAAACACAAGTTAGTTATATAGGAATCATGTTAACGTTAGCTAATTAGCAGTAAACACAAAACAGTTATGTCATTATGTTAATGTTATCTAATTAGCACTAAACACAAAGAAGTTATATAGTAATCATGTTAACATTAGGTAATTAGCAGTAAACACACAAAGTTATATAAGAGTTATTATTAATTATTAATTAATAATTATAATTATTGTGAGATTATTGTGAAAAGTTAAGGGACCACCATGTAACTATCATTCATCCAGAGGGGAACATGAATGTCTATACAAAGTTTCATAGCAATTAATCCAATAAGTATTTCCGTGTGGATCAAATTTGGTAGACCAACCAGTGGGCCGGCATTGTCATCCATATTGCCGCAAGCAACAGTAAAAACTGATCATTATGGGCCTCTTTGGCTCAAAACAAGATCAATTAACCACCACCTGACAAATCCTCCCCTTCCTTTCTTGTCATTCGCTGCGCCCCCATGTCTTTTCCCCAGTGGTTAACCAATTCTTGGCTCGCTCCTTCAGAGCGACGCCATTGCTATTATAATACCATCATCGCTGCCTGCCAAGCCATAGCGAATGATGTCACTTCCACCCATGGTCATGGTGGTTTGGATTTGGCCACTGGTGCATGTGACAATTTGTGCCTACTAGGAAGCCCTGAAGCTTCCAGCATGGCAACCAGCCATGACATCCACACCCACACCCAGTTTCACAGCGAGACACTCACTAATGCAGCTAAATGTTTTAATTTACCGGAGAGTGAAAGTGAATTCTGTTCACATTAATACTTCCATGTTAAATACCCCCCCTTCCTCCCTGTCATTCTGTACATCGTCTTTACGTCTGTCATTTAGCCCATGGCTTTGTAGTCGTGTTGTGAGGCGGAAAGGAGCTGGGCAGGGTGAGGTGCAGGCCCAGCGGTGGCTGATGTATGGCTTCTGGAGAGGAAACACAGCACAGGCCATGAGAGAATGTGAAAATGTATGCATGGCACGATGCCCGCTGGGCCTGGCCTACTCTGCACTTTTTTTTTTTAGAGGCAGTCTTTCTTCTCTTGCCAGGTGGGCGGGGGATAAAAGAGGTCATTGGGGGGCGGCAGATGGGTGAAAACAGGCCAGGGATCAAACAGCAGAGCAGCAGTGAAGGGTGTTGTGGTGGTGTGAGGAGTGTGAGGAGTGGTCAATTCACTGGATGGTTTTAATTAATTAATATAATTAATTAAATCACAAATTGTCTGTGCATTTTCCTCTGGCTCCCCCCTCCCTCCTCTCTGTTAGTGTTAATGAGACTTCCTCATTTTTGGTTTTGGAATATTACAAAGACCATTAATGTCCCATTCTTTGAAAGGCTAGATGCTGTGTTTCATTTCCTTCTCTACTACCAGGAAAAATGACACACAGCAACTGAAAATAGATTCTGCACTGTTTACCCTACAGACGAAAGGCTCAGCAAAAAGATTTTCAAAAGCAGTTGCTAATGTGAAGTATTTATAGTTCCAGTCCTGTTTCAAATTGCTACTCCATGTGCACTAGCGAAGCATATTCTATGAAATATACCACTTTTTTCGTCCATCATGACCAGTGTCTGTAATTTGCCAGTCAACAGCGTCACTATCCAAACTCTGATACTGCATACTGTATTTGAGGTTGGGAATTTCACATATGTACTGCACTAGCGATGTGACTCAGAGCAGAGGCAGATGCCTTTGTTGTCCCCACAGTGTCTCATTATCCCAGCCCTTCCAACTCAGCCGTGTGGGTTCTCAGTGGGGAACCCCAGCCCAGAAGTGGTGGTGTGGATCGGACAAAAAAACCAACCACCACTCACAGGCTCCGGCCGGATGGGGAGGGAAGAAGGCGACACTCATCATTTGGAGGTTTGAGTCTGATTGCTTCCCCCTCGTGAGGGACTTAACTGTCCCCGCTGGGAATGCGGTCCCTTTTTACACCCACGCCTAAAGACACAGACTGAGAGTGAGGTGTAGGAAGCGGGAGAGTAAAAATACTAAATATAAACCAAAAATAAGTGCAAAACAGGGAGGGTGGGCTGTCAGATGGATTTATTTTTCCTTTTTTTTTTTTTTTTGGTGGGTAAATCTTTTTTGTTTTTTTGTTAAACATTTATTAACTTTTATGTTTTGCCTGAGGACCTCCTTCCAAATAAGATGGTGCATCTCAAGGGGTTTACCCTCTTAAATTTTGAAATAAAATTGAACCAACATGGATATGATATAAAAATCTAAAAAAGGATGTACATAAAATGTTGAGATCGAGTCATTAGAGTGACTGGGTACCCATTATGGCAAGAGAGGAATTTTAGGATTTTCACATATTCTAATAATAAAATATATATCATTCAATTAAGTCAATTCACAGATACCTGGGAAACATTATAACAGTTTAGCCTGAACATTTCAACATGCATGCTGAGAGTGAAATGTATGTTTAAAGTGTTGTTTTTTCTGGTAATGACATTCTTGCATGACAAAAACTATCAGTGTCTGTCATTGATGGAAACCAGACATTGTTTAGGGGATTTCTTGCTGTACCTCTGAAATTCAAGCATGTTTGAAAGCCGACCATATTTCATAGAGAAATCCATGGGTTGAATACATAATCAATGTAATTTTTGTCTTACTCTGCTATGTTGCTCTTATACCCTCCCTCCCTGCCTGCTTGTCCTCCCCCCTCATTTACAGTTGAATGCAATTGCCTTATTGGCTCAGTTGTTCCCATTCTGAAGCAGCGGGGTCTTTCCAGTCGTCGTGGTTACTATAAAACTAATCATTTCAATTTCCTTGTATCTTATTTCATTCATTTACTTTAATCACAGTCTATGGGAGGCGCCAATGTTTCCCCATGAGTGGCGTCTGCTAAAGAGAGCAGAAATTCAGAGCGGGACGTTTTCAGCTGGCACTGAGGCAGAGACATCCATACTACTGTATTTAATGACCATGCTGGAGTTCAAGCGATTAGAGCTCATCTTAGAAGAGCTGCTTGCCCTTTTGATCTTTGAATCCCGCAAATGAAGTCAAGGGGAGAGACAGTGACGAATCACCTGCGGTTTTGGAAATCCTTTACAATGGACCGGCTTTCCAAACTGATAGGGTTTGAAAAAGCCTTGATCTCCACTCTTGATTCCCTATCTCTCTCTTTATGCAGTGTGTGTGGCGTAAAATGGAGAAAGAGCAAGGTGGCTTGAGTTTCCCTGAGGACTGATGGACGTGAATTCTTTAAAACTGAAAAAAGAATCCAACACAAAACCCCCCCCCCCACAAAACAATGTACGCATGAGGCCAGCAGCATGTGGATGATTGTGATCGCTGAACTGCCTGGCACTGTGGCAGTCTCGGGCCAGCGAAGAATTATGGCCTTCGTCTGCTCCATTAATTAACAGCCATTCAGACAGGAAACCAGAGCCAGCACTCCAGTCCGCTTTCATGTCTCATCCCATTTGCCTGCATAAACCTCATTTTTCATTATTTACTGTATCACTTCCAGACTGATGATCATCAATATTGTGTAAATGTGGGATAGGGGGGGGGGTCTTTTTGGAGAAAAGGTTTGAAGTGCATAATAGTTTGCTGTTGAAATATTGGCCTGTGGTACGTGTTGTTAGTGAAACCCTCAGTTGGCTGTCACAGCGTGACATTAAAAAGGCGGCCTTGTACAGCCACATGTCCAGGCGTAACAATAATGAACCTCAGGGATTTTGAGAGCGGGAGGAAAGTGGACGCAAGTGTTTTATGATCTGGCAGCGCCGCGGACAAAGCAAATAATCGCCAGACACAGAGGAGCAGGTAGTTTCACTTAACCTCTGCTCAGGGCTAAGCGTCAACTTAACTGGAAGCACATGGCTGCAGAGCACATTAGATAGATGGGGAGAAACACAGAGTGAATGATTATTCCTATTAACTGACCCACCAATTAAAGATCCTTCACAGTACTGAGGTGTAAGAGAACAACTAACCCTAACTCACTCTATTCCACAGAAGCCGGTCCTTCTTTGTTATATACAACCCTACTGTAGACAGTTACTCAAGTTACTCAGGCCACACAGCAAGTGGTAACACACAAAAGACTAGAGGAAGTCACAACTCTAGTTGGTGTACCTGCATGGTCAAATGGAGGAGAGAGCTTACATCTCGTGGACTGTGGTCTGCTGCTTACTGGATGTCTGTGGCCTGTGGCTTTGTCTCCCTCCCATTAGTGTGTTCGGTGTTGTTCGCATGCCGACTGGCCCTACGGTAAATGCTCCTTATCGGTCGGCCACTCCCGAGGGCACCGCAGCCGCAGAAACCCCTGAGAGTTTGTAGGATGGATGAAGTGTGTAGATGACGGCAAGTAAGAGAAAAGTGTCTGTTCGAGCATCCCCTGTGAGCGAACATACTGTACATTTAAGTGTGCACGTATGAAGACATGCATGATGATATTGTGTATGTGGATCACTGTTTGAGTGCATATGCTGAAGGGTCAGAATCTGCAGCAGTGCTCATCCATCTTGCAGGCCTAGGGCTGCCTGCCGCACTGCCCAGGTTAACTTCTCCTCTGGCCAAGCGCCACTATCAGGTTCCCCCATGTGGTTCCACTCAGACCGCCAGGGGCTCCAGCTTGAAGTCTGCAGAAAGCCTCTCAGGCCACAGGACAGGAGTGATCCAGAGGAAGGCCCCACAGACTGGATATGCAGCAGGCTCAATAACCCACATATTGGCACACACCTCATCGCTAGCAATTGGTGCCTCATGGCCTCTTTGGTGCCTGACTGCCCAGAGTGAAAGTGTTAGTGGCCTATAATCATTACTATAACTCAGGATGAAGCATCTTTACTTAATTGGGATGATAAGACAGGTCAAGTAAGAAGTGACAGTGCTATGAAAAGGCAATTTGGTTACTCTTCATTATAGGATTTATGTAAGACAATCAATAAACTGATCAAAATTACAAATGATTTGCATAAATGCTTCTTTAGTCTTTAGTTTTTAGGCAGACACAGAAGCAAAATAAACACTTAGAGGAGGAATTTTGCTACAATAATGATTCATGAGACCAATACATAGTTTGGTGATGAAATTACAGCTTTCTTATGACACGCCCTGCTGTATATGTTCCCAGCCCTTTCTGCTTCAGCACAGAGTAAAAGCCTGTCCTTCTGTCTTAGTGTCCCTCCATCCCCTCCTTGTTCCCCCTCCACCACTTACAGTCTATCACTGTATATTTTTATTGATGAGGCCTGACAGCGCCCCAATTCTAATATAGCTTTGGACATTTGATACTTACACCGCACCCTTAAAAACAAAAAAAGAAAAGAAAAAACGTACCTCAGTCTCCTTCACTCAGTCTTGAGGCTGCGCTCCATAACAGCAGGGCCTAATTTCTCTTTCCAGTCATGGAATATGATAATTTTCTTATTTGCAAGAAATATCAATTGCTCAAGGCGGACACATAATCATTGGGGAGGAAAGGAGAAGCTACCTGTGTAATGTGCTTAGCAGGCTAACCCATTTAGCCGCAGGCACTGTTTGAAAATGAGAAAGTGCTGATGGTCAAAATCAATTTTCCCTGTGTCCAAATTACTCCCTGCCCGGCTTAGAATTTCACCTAAATGGCCAAACCTTAAAACACTGATACTAATTCTATCATATTAGAGCCTGGTCATATAGTTGAAGTTATTGCTAATGCTATTTTGCTGTATTTATTGATGTAGCGAGATGACTCGAAAGCCAGGGAGCAGAGAGCTCTGTTTCTGCCTTTGTGTGTGTAGATGCATATCAGTACAACTGAATGCATGCTCTGTACATGCAGCACCAGACTTTAACAATGTTTTAGGATGTTTGCTGCTGATGGGTTCACAAATATCATGTGTCATAAGACAAAAAAAACATAAAGATTGTTATACAATGTTGAAAGCCTCTGGGAGAGTGATGTCCCTGAACAATAGATAACCATTGAACCAGTCTTTTTGTTTATTAGTAACTACCTGTAATGGAGTTTATTTGTAAATGGTAATGTCATTTCCTAGTTTTATGCACTGCTAACAGTAAACATGTACAAAAAGTAGCAGGCACAGTTAGTTAAAACCTCCTGATTAATTTGAGTTTCTAACAGCCATAAAATTAAATTGTTGTCTCACAGAAAATGGAAGAGGTAGCTTTAGAAAAGTTTGTGAGAAGCTATAATTTCTCAAATAATCTCTTTAGAAATGATTTGTGAAGTAGATAGATGTAGATAAGAAATGTAATGTAATGTAATGTAATATGCAGTATGTGCACTTACAAGTTTATTGGTTTAGCCTATCAAGCTTTTTTTGTCTTGAGCAGACACCAAAAAAATTGATTCAGATTTTATTTCATTGTAGATTAATATTTATTGGCAATTTTTAATGGAATATAAGATTTTGGGACACTTACATAATTTTATTACGTGAGGTTTTATGGCCAGGTTAGTTGATCCCCCTGCCTCCAGTCTTTCCACTTTATTTAGTGTCCAAGTTTAAAAGTGATATAAATCTAGTCGTCTAATTCTCAGTAAGAAAAGTCAAACAATTCCTTTAACACCTTAGTCTACAGGAAGGACTCTGAACCAAGGCTTACTGACTGTCTCTCAGTTCAAATTCAACTGTGAGGGTGACCAAGCTTTTCCTATTGTGGCCCCTTGGATCTGATACAGCCTTCGGATTGTATAATGCAGTCTAGTCTGTATTTTAAACAGCTTTTCTTTGGACAGACAGGCCTGTCTTAGAAGTTTTTTTGTGTGTGTCCATCGTTCACCTTGTTTTAATTATTGTCTTTTAAGGCACTTTGTGACATTCACTCTAGAAAGGCGCTACAGAATATAAAGTAAAAATACTTTCCTGTCTTTCATGGGTTACTAAGTGGATACTTGCCTCAATTTTTCCAATTATGAATCCAGAATCTGAAAATAATTTACTGGAAAAAAATCTCCAGGAAATTATTTTTAAGGCATTAACAGCTTCTTCTGAACTCAGTCAAACTGACCTCTTCCATTTTTATGTAACTACCATATAATTACTTAACTTTTCTTAGAAACTCAAATAAACTGGAAGGCCTAATGGACTCAAAATAAATATATAATGATGGTCAGTTCCAGGAAATCTTTTTTCAATAAATTACTGGTTATACATAACCTCCTTTCTTGAAGTTATTATGAAATAAAGGAACATGGAAACTAAAAGCTTTATCTAATTTGCACAGTGAGTGAGAGATGATGAGCGTGGTCTTAATGTCAATTAATATACACCACCCTCTGTGTGTGTGTGTGTGTGTGTGTCAGGAGTGAGCTGTGCACATGAGACTTGGGTAGGTTCGAAGTCAATCTCCTTTTTCTTCTTTGTAGCACATTTTTGATTTTTAATTTCATTTACATTAAAATATGATTTTTATGATGATATCACTGATTCTATTTAAAGAGCTTTAAAATGAAATGTTAAAATCCACCAGGACCTGAAATACTCTCATATGATTATTTATAATAGGACTTTACATGGACTTGCTCGAAAGGATTTGGGGCTTTACTTGAGACTTGCTTGGATAGATGTGACTTGACTTCCCCTAAAAGACTTAAAACAGCTCTACTTGGGACTATAGATCTGTGGATTCGAGGTTAGGTTTGCTTGTGGCTGTGCGCCGTCCACCTGGGCTAGCCACATCATAAACAACAGCTGTGTGTCAGGTCTGCTTCTGTATCAACATCACCACACTGGCCACTGGCTGGAGATGCACATAGGTATTATATCCATGAGACTTCCTGCTGCAGGACAAGCGTCTGAACAACAAGGCCACTGTCCAGGAAGTCCAGTACCCCACTGTGCAACCGACACTAAAGAGAAACTGAAATATGTCTAAATGTTGTTTTTCTTTTTATAGATTTTTAAGATGGTTTCATTTGCAGCACCGTAATTAATGGGCTTTAACGTGCTTGTATCTCCTCACACTTTCCCCCACATAGACATCTCAGAGCAAATTCCCAGGGCTGTAGATAACATATCTGTTGCAGGCTTGATTTATCTGCTTGCTCAGAGCGCAGGTCAGCCTAATAACCTTTGTCAGCTCTTTAGGCGTGAAGACGGTATATTGTAACCATTTGGGCAGAAACGGGCCGGCTTTCCCGATATTGACTCAAACGCACAGAGGGGAGAAGGAGGGGAGGAACGGAATAAAGTGACACTAATGGAGCATTGATGACAAAACAAGGTGCGCACAGGGACCACTTTCTAGCATTTTTAATTCTTAATGCCGTCGCCTCGGGTTTCAATATGTCTTGGGCCGAGGCAGCTGCGTGCGCCCGGATGGATCTGGCATGAGGATTAGGATTTCTTCGCGAGGAAATGGTCACGTGATTTACTGTTGCTGGAGAGGCGCTACAGGTGCCAGTGCATGAGGATGGAGGGATAAGATGACCGAAAACTCATTGCTTTGGAACCACACCACGCTCTTCACCCTGCTCCAGAATCAGCTCTATCGTGACTGGGCTAGGAGATCGGAGTGTCACCCTATACTTTGAAAACACACTTTGATGGCAATTAAATATTAATATGGGGAATCATAGCCTGAGAGCTGTATCCACATTACATGGAGCATGCAAATCGCTCCAATCAGTGAGCCAACTGAAATAGCATCTGGTAAGCTGTATAAATAAGACTCGAGTTATCTTTAATATCATTAATATGGACTAAACCAACTGCAGAGGGAAAAAATAATATAAAACTGGGAAGCAATTACTGTAATTATCATTATTTTGTTTTAATTTGCATGTGAACCTGCCATGGCATATTTGCATTGCCCTTGTGTGTACCACTGAATAATAGTAACAATGGAGGATAGAAAAATAATAAAAGCGTGACAAAAGGTGCTCTTGTTTTTTTTTCATTAGGCTAAAATGTCCAATTTAACACCTGTCAAATATTTGGACGACAAATACGGAGAATGTTGAAATCAGAAAAATTCCCTTTTCTCTCTTCTCATCTCTGCTCCACACAAACACACATTCAAACAGATCCATCTGCCTTTTCTCTTGGTTTCTCTCTCCCTCCATAATCAGGCCTGGTTTCCTCCCAATAGGAAAACATCCCTCTTTCCTCCTTGCCTGCGTCTGTCAGCGATTCTGTGTGGGCCTGGACTCAACTCAGCCTGTGGCCAAAAATATCCCCCCATGGCTCCTCTGAATGGGACAGGCCACATAGACCACAGGCGCACAGCCCTAAAAATACAGAGCAGCTCAGCCACAGCTCCCCTCGTTCATTCATTAGCACTGAACAGACACAGGAGCTAACAGAGGGAAGGCAGGGGCCCATGAGACAGCTGCGCACACAGGGTGATGCAATGTTGAAACATCTCTAACAGTAGGTGTGGAAGAAGCATTTTTGCTATGTGACAACTTATAACACCCAAGCAAAAAGCATCAGTTCTTTTGCCAAAGGAGCACAACTTCAGATAAATGTCAAATAATGCCTTCGGATTTCAGCCTGGGGAAAAAAACTTCTCCTGGCTGGGATTAAAAATCCAGTGTTGGTGGTGGCGTGGGAAGTCATTAAAGCTGTCTGACTCAAATGATTGATCGTCCTCTGGCTCTCACAGATAACCATCGTCCCGTCACATATCAGTGCCACCCATTATCTCCCAGATCTCATGATAGAGAGATAGAGAGACAGGAGGTGAGCAAGCGTGTGTTTAATTACATAAGTATTGTTTAATAAAGACAGGTTATTTGTCTGCATTCCACTCCCGCTGTTCACTCGGTATATTACTCGAGAATGTGTGATGCCAACTTGAGCGTTGGGCGGCTGCTCGATGTGTGGGCACCGTTTCTTACACATTCCATTCCTCTAACTCGCCAACAGACGGGACAGGCCCGGGCCAAATCACATAACGTGTGTGTGTGTGTGTGTGTGTGTGTGTGTGTGTGTGTGTGTGAGTCTATTTGTGAGTCTGCATTTGCTAATATGAATATGTTTTCATGGAGACTGAGTGTATATAGATGTGTTCTGTTATGAGTGTTTGTCTGTGTGTTTATAGTAGAGAAAGCCTGCTGCATATTTGTGTTTTTTAAGTATGTGTAAGTGTGTGTGTGTGTGTGTGTGGGAGCGTCTGAGTGTGTGTGCGCATGTGTAAACAGCTGGCAAGCCCGCCTGTGGTACTGTGTACACAGAAGTGAAGGTATTCTGGCTGAGGTTACGAGGTGGGTGGGGGGGTATGCCGGGGCTGAATGAGGCATTTAGTGCTGACAGTTAAAAATACCCGGGGTTGGCCCTGAGCAGTGCTTGCGTCGCTGCTGCAGGTAACGCTGATCCAGAGCGGGCCTACGTCGCTCAACCTCCCCACACACATGCACACTCGCTCACACACACACACACACACACACACACACACACACACACACACACACACACACACACACACACACACACACACACACACACAAACACACACACACACACACACACACACACACACACACACACACACACACACACACACACACACACACACACACGCACACACTTCACATCAACCGCCTATTTCAGGCCTGATCTGGGTTGCGGCCTAGCATGCTAAACCTGATGTAAGATAATGGTTAACCAAAGGTATGAGTGCAGGCCCGGGACATGAAGGAGTGTGGGTTCTTTATGGGCACGCACCAAGTCGTTTGATATTCAAAAGTAAACAAGGATTTATCATACAGTGTGATGCTGAAATAACATTATGTCTATCTGCACTCACTAATAATAGAGACAGTGGATAGATTTATAGTGTTGATAAAAGCTGAGTATCATCAAACAGATCACATGGTACACCGAGAAGTTACGGTTAGAGTTAGAGGAATATGAATCCCCATTGGTTTAGGCTGGGCTGCTTATACATTGGGACTGAAACAACAACTTAATTTCACTGATTCAATCTGGCCATTAAATCATTTTAGTCAGAGGCAAATGGAGAGCTGTTTGCTGTTTATCAGGCTGAAAAGCTTCCTCTCGCTCATTTAATGATAGCATTACAGTAATATAGGTGTTTACGATAGGTGTGGGGCTTATTTAGAGTTAATAAAACATTCTCTTTCCTATGTAATGAAGGATGCTGTTTGACATAAGTGCTTTTTGTTTGTTCTGTTTGGTCTCAAGTGTGAGTGGAGGACCATTAACTTGAGACAAACATTTTTACCAGTGGTTTGTGAAAGCCTTCTCTGAAATGTACGTGGGGAAGGCACTGATGCTTTCTCACTCGTCTTTGCTCAACTCCAAGCAGCAGGAGTAATGCAATTCTCAAAGTAGAATCTGATCTTTTAAAAGCTGACTTTCCATAGTATAAAAAAAGTTTTCTGTAAACTTCTTATTACTATAATATAAATTCATTCAGATTCAGATGAGCGATTTCAGATTCGGATGCAGTAATGTAGATCAGATGACTACTTTCACAGAATCCATGAATGAAATACACCTGGAAAAGAGATTTAGCCACGTATGATCAACACTTGGTTGATATTCAAGATGAAGACGGCGGAATACGGTAGGTGGAGCTCTACAGAAAAAAGGAACCGGTGTCTTTTTATTGCGGGCGGGTTGGTAGAGGGGATATGGTTGACAAAATATAAAACAGAATGCGTGTTTTTGTGTTAAATTTGATGTTACCCTCGGGTTTCCAGGAGCCCACGGATTGGGCTGAGTGCAGCGCGCACGACAGAGCTTCAAAAAGCAGCTATTTAAAAGTCTCAGTTAACAGGACCCTCCAAACAGCCAAACCGCTTCAAACGTCAGCCAAACAAGATCCACATTGTTCAATGGCATGCCCAAAGTGGCCATAACCCAAGCACGGGCCCATAAACAACTCCTAATTGGTTTAATTATCATATAATTTTAAAAATATGTTTTAATATAGGGTCTATCCTTTTATTTACCCAGAGTGAAGTGGAAATAAGACTTGGACCCTGTAACAAATTCAATATGTTCATTATGTAAACACCTTAAAGAGCTGGGGAGAGAGGGGGAAAGAGAGTAAAGGAGTCGAAATGTAGAGATTAAATAAAAGTGGAGTTTTTACTGGAGCGCTGCACATGAGTAAAAAGACTCAAAAGTAAATGTTTGTTGCCCTGCAAAATAATCTAAACACGCTGATGGATAGATAGCACAATATCCAAAACCGTTTCAGTCTTTGCTGCTATTTTTCTAAGAGGGCTGACAGATGATGTACAGAGGAAGCCAAACAGAGTGTTTCACAACAACTGCTTCCTTCCTGAATGGAGGTACGAGTGGTACAGAGGGATAAGAGAGGAGAAAAGGTCAAAATCGAAAAAGAGGCTGTTCAGGGGAAAAATTTGTCAGCTCCTCCCTCCAAATTGCAAGCGTCAGAGGAGAGTAAATAAACCGTCTGCACACCACCGACCCCTAATCAATACACCCTCTCTGGACCCGAACTGCTGAGTGTTGACACGCAGAGGGCGATACGTGCTCCTGCCCCGAAAATGTGTAAGAACACACTGTACCACAATCACAACACACAGGAATGTTCAGTATGTTTACTTTAAATGCCGCCTTATTGGCAGGCTGATGTGGATTGCCGTATACGTCTGTTTTGCAGAACAACAATGAAGACATGCAAATGAGATGGCAATGCTCTATGGCCCTGGTCATGTCTACTCATGTCTAATGAGTTTGGAACTGTGGTTACAATCGGAACACCTATTACAGAAATACTACATGGAATTAGCTGAAGTCTGTGGCATGTTTTGTAATGAAGAGCTGGAGGGTAAATTTCATGGTTGTTGGGACATGTTCTTAAATGAATCAGGAATCTGTGTTATTGTTTCGGTGCTAATGATTTTCACATCTCATTAATATAAACCTGTGGACTTACGTAAGTGTAATTATCTTTAAAAAGATTTAGTGGCTTCACTTATGTTCTACTGACTGTGATGATATAGGACTTATGTTTGGCAGCAGGAACTAACTATTCTATTGTAATACTAATAATATGTAGAACAAATCATCCAATCATTGGTATGGCTATTTAAAAAAATGTGTTACTGGAGCTTCTATAAATAATGTATTCCTGCTGACAGATTTATTGAGATTCTACAGAATGATAATTGTTAGTAATAATGTCCATAAAAAAATGAAGTTATGTGCAAGTGCGGAAAAGAAGAAAGAATCTATCTATCTATCTATCTATCTATCTATCTATCTATCTATCTATCTATCTATCTATCTATCTATCTATCTATCTATCTATCTATCTATCTATCTATCTATCTATCTATCTATCTATCTATCTATCTATTTATCTATCTATCTATCTATCTATCTATCTATCTATCTATCTATCTATCTATCTATCTATCTATCTATCTATCTACTGTATCTATCTATCTATCTATCTATCTATCTATCTATCTATCTATCTATCTATCTATCTATCTATCTATCTATCTATCTATCTATCTATCTATCTATCTATCTATCTATCTATCTATCTATCCATCTAATATAATCCAATATGTAAATAATTAATAAATAATCTTAAATATTAAACACTTAATTTGAATGTTTATTACAGCTCATAATGAATTAAAAACACTACAGGCAGATAAACAATCTTTGTCATTGTGTTGGTGAAGTTCACTTCAATTCAATTAGTTTGTTAGTTGTCCACATATGAGTAGCTTTAACACACAACCTAGTACAAGAGGTCATAGTAGCAGCTAATGTTACTGTACATTGCCGGTATTAGTTAATGTTGTCAAACTAGTTTAAAGCTAAAAATGAACTCGACATGAGAAGTAAAGGAGCTTTAAGATGAGTTTAGTGACTGAGAAACACTGTCATTCACATTTATTAGACCGAGGAACAGGAAACGCTGCTTGGACTCTACGAAAGAGTATACGCTGTTGCCTGCCAGCCTGTTCCCCATTCCTCATCCTTCAGCCCTGTTTCAGCTGTTAGTAACCACTAACCAGTACACATGCTATTTTATTTGGTAGCTTGAATTAGCGGCTTGAATTTGTTTAAGGTCACTACACAACGATTCAGGCCTGTAACGTTTTGTTTTTGGTTCAAAGGACAGTATTTTATTTTGGTGTCTGTGAGTGTGGACCCTTTTAGTTTGGAGCTTTGCAATTGGTAAATAAGATAAAGGTCATAACTTTTGAGAAAGTGAAAAGGGAAACACATATAAGGCCAATATTTTATACCTGCTCTTATTTTCATAATTGGTCTGAATATTTGTGTTTTCATTAACTAAATTCATGATTTACATTTAGAGTACTGTGTCATGTTCACATTCCATTAAGAATTGAATAGTAAAAGGGAATAGTAATTAAAAACATTTCTTAGTGGGATTCAAAGTTAGTGACTCATACTATACAGTCCTGCTAAGTGGAGGCTCGTTTATTTGTAATTTATAATTAGATTAGATTTCATTTTCAAATTATACTTTTTTTTTTACTACAATATCATAATTTAATGCAGTGTAACTGGATCTTTGATAGGGTTGAAATGTTTTAAATGGAGCTCCAAGAGTTGTATTTGAGTATCCTGGTATATGCTGTGGCCTACATGAGTGTTTCAGGGTTAGAGTTGCATCACTGTGTTACAGTATAAAACCACAACAAGGATAGTTCAGAGACGCCATTGCTCCTCTTTGGAGACCAAATGTTATCATGCCAGAATTGCGGCCTCAAAACAATTTTAGACTGCGCCAGAATGAGGGATGAATTGCCTTGAGTCATCGGATTCCTATTAGGGAAAATGTTTGTGGAATGATTGGCAGTGATACCAGAACCACTTTTAAATGGTCAGAGAAGATGAAGGGGGGAAAAGCGATTGAGGCATCAGGTCTGTTCCAAGACTAAATCTGACTGTCAACAATGTTCGTCCGTGATCGGGCCCTCCAGAATGACACACACTGCACGCCATGCTTTTAGGAGGGGAAATAGAGTAAATGCAGGAACCTGATAGTGTTTAGAGGGTCAATTCAGCCATTCAGCAGATGAGGAATTTTCTGCTTAACTGCTGGGGGAAGACAGTGCTGTTCTCACTATTTTGTTTGGTATGCATGTGACGTGACTTGCGAATTACGGGAGATTGTTTTGTTAAACTAGAAATTACAGTGTGATGTTCTGTTTATTTGGGATAAACGAGAACTAATAGTTACACCATGAAAGGAACACAAATGCACGCACACACTGAAGCAGCTGTATTTTTGGAAGCGCCGCACATCCTCCCTTTTGCTTTGTCTTGGGTGAGCTCCGAAACGTGTGTTTCATTTGCTGCTTTGACCTCGGGATCACGTCATAATTTTCAAAACGAGTTCGCTCCTCATTAGAAGCGAAAAAAGTGATGGAGCGACAGTGGGTGGGAGGCGAGAAGGGAGAAACTGAGAAATAAAGATAAATGGGACAAGAGGAATAGAGAGAGAGAAACAGCAAGAATAAAGAAGAGTGTTTCGGTTGATGTGAGCCAAATGACAGGCGTTGGGACACAAATGTGAAAACTTAATGGGCCTGGCCTCTGAAGTGGGCCTCCCCAGTAAAATGAAAAGCCTGTGGAGCTGGCTCCTGTGATGGATGAAGCGTTGCGCTCGCCTGGCCATGACAGATTCTGGGAAAGCGTTTGAGCCGTCTCCGGTCCTGATAAAGAAATAAGAGGAGAGCCAGCGCTGATCGTCTCGCTCCTGAGGTGACAGAGGAGCTCTAAAATGTGGTGGATTTTCCCAGCCAGACAGCCATTATCTTCAAAGCTGAATACTGATAATGTGATTTGCTCTGCACCATTAAAAAATATATAGGATCAATACTTTAATGTGAGGATAACTGGCCGTTTAGGTTTCTGACCCACTGACTTCACAGCAGACTATTGATACAGGGATCTGGGACTGAGCCCGAGCCTCCTTGTTCGAGAGATGTCTTCAATCTGGGTTGTAATTGGTACCATCTCCTTTCACAGTGACATCATTGGAGTCATGGCAGAGGTGATGGGGACCAGATGGTGAAGAGATGGTGACAAGCCACTCCTGAATCTCTCCTCTCTTCACCTCTCATCCATGTGGTTTTCTTTCTGCTGTTCGCTTATCTTATCTGTCAGATCGTCTGCGTTTGTTGTCCTCTGCTGTTGCCATCAAAATGTTTTTTTATTGCATTTGGTTTCCAATGCAATTGCTGTAGACTGGTTGTAGACCAAATCAATGTGCATTCACTTCACTCCTATGATTGATCGTATGGCTGATCGTATGGGATCAGTTGTCTTTTTGTACAATACCCAGATTGACTTCAGCCGCAGCACACAATGCTCTGATTTTCTTAAAGTGCCTTGTGGTGGCAGACTCTGTCAGCAGACCTTTGACCTCGAATTAACACCATTTCTGCCCTCCCCCCTCTATCATTTACCAATAGTGATCAAATGTAGGCTGCAAAAAGTGTCACTGTCCTGGCGAAGGTCGAATCTCTTCAGCCCCTCACACTCTCACATACAAACACAGAGGCGAAGATACTCATTGATCCTGGGAGCTGGTGTTCATTTCAGATTCCTGTTAGGATTCATCCACCTCATTGATTTCACCATCTCCTCTGATTAGGCTCTTGAGGAGAACATACCAGCGTTCCGATGCCTGACCAGGAAGACTTGCCCGAAAAAGACAGCTGAAAAAAAAGGAGGAAAAAGTGCAAGAGAGACAGAAGACAAGACTGAGTGAGGCCTGAATTGATGGCTCACTAAGCCAAGCTTGTTTAGTCACTGTTGGTACGTCTGTCAAGCTTTTAGTTTGCACACGGCACATATGCTGTTTACAATGATAATGATAGATGTAACACTCGAATGTATTTTTTGATACAATGGTTGCTTTATTTCACACAGTAGAAGACAAAAGCCGCCTCATATTTCTAGGCAGATTTCTGGGCTGATTTTATCAGCTGCAGCGAACAGATTAACTAAACTAATGTTAGCTCCACGAGTTGAATATAAAATGCTATTTTTGATTTTTTAAATGTTATTTAATATCACTGTCTGCAGATGACTTTTTAATGTTTTCAGCTGACTCGATTCAAAACAGTAATTATGCAAAGGGCGTCGTAAATATATGTTTTATGGCTTCATATGATGCTGTGCTAAAAGATTGAGGCAATAGGTCAACATCCTTAACAGTCGATCTATGTAGAAGACAATAAAAGTAGCATTGTTCTTCTATTGCAATGTTATTTAGCCTTAGTATTTTAAAGGGGACACATGGTGCACATTTCCAGGTCTGTATTTTTAATCTGGGGCTGTAATGGAATATCTTTCCATGATTTGCAGTTCCAAAAAACTCCTTATATAACTCATACTGACCTTTTATGCAGCCTCTCAGTTCAGCCTCTGTCTGAAACAGGTCGTTTCAGCTCCCATCTCATTAAGGATCCCACTCTCTTCTTACTGAGAGGAGACTTTATGAGATTTCCACTGGCTCTTTAGGCAACAAACCATGAAACAAACTAGTAGAAGTTGTTCTTATTCTTTACGCAAAGAGTCAACTTGTCAAATTTGTCGACATCAGCTCATCAGCATGGTAAAAAAAAAAGATGTTGCAGCATTTCTACATACGTTAAACTCAAATTTTGGAACTTTTACCATTTTTAATGGAGAGATTCAACATCATAAGAGTATATAAATAACAGAAAATCACATGATATGTCCTTTGTAAGTATGATAAGGAAAAATGTTAAAGCAGTTTTTGTATTCTAACACAACCCTGTTTGGCAGAGTTTACATAGCCTACTTGTTTTTTTTTTTTAAAGAGTATGTTTTTACTTATAACTTCATGATAGAAAAGGCTTTTAGGATAATAACTTACCATTTGGCAAGTATAATGCTAACTTGGGTAATTTTGGCTGAGTTGCTGGAGTGTAAACTTTCCCAATTCAATAAAAAGCATTACAGAGATGCTAATGTTAGTTAAATGGATAGGTTCCAGGACTGCTTTCCAGTTGAGACATACAACAGTGGTTGTTTTTTAATGTTACCTGTACTCCAACAAACTAATTAAGTTGGTAAATTAGGTTCTCCTTGGTCTGAAAAGTAATGACTAACTACTACTGTCATTAGTAAGCTAGTTAGCCAAGCATGCTAATAATTACTGCTTATGTTAGGGTAGATAAACACAGCTTAATTCATTCCTTATACTCTAAATCCTGCGTTTCAGTTTTTGGAAAAAAGACACCACTCTAAAAGCTCTTTAAAAGCCAAGTTTCCCTTTTTACAACAGTGCCATGCACACTGTTTCGGCATTAGAAGAAATCCAAAGTTTTTCAGGTCTGCCGTGCCTAGTTACAGTTGCTAAGCTATGATTGGACAATCAACATTCAGGGGAGGAGTTTTGGGAACACACAATTAGTGATAAACTTAAAAAAGAGGAGGAGTAACAACAATGCTGCTCCGCAAGACTTGACTCAAATCAAAGGATTTGTGGTATATACAAAGCAGCCGAACGTGTTCTGCTCAATGATTTCAGACCTGTAGGACATAGTGCAGACACAAAGCCTGTCTGTGCCCACGACACTGATCACTTGCAACGACCTGGAACTGCTTCTAAACACACAGCCTAGACCACAGAAGTGGATCCAGTCACAGCAACAGAGGAAAAACTGTCCAGGCATTCTTCCCTGTCTGTGTCAACAATGACACACCTCTGCTCTGGCTTGTCCCCTCCCTCATCCTGCTGTCTTTAAAGCACTGACTGAGAGTGAAAGAGAAAAAACAGGCCTGTGTCACCCTGTAAAGCTGTAACGCTTACAGTCCAGACGGCTTTTATTCACTGGCGCTTCACTGTCTTGTGCAGTCCTTAATCCCAGTCTTGCTTGGGCTCTTTCTCTCTCTCTCTCCGCTCCCTCTTGCCTTCTCTCTTCTGAGGGATAAAGCAGCAGTTGAAGAAGTAGCCCACCCTAGGGGTTGAAAGCTTGTATCCCATCCAACCCTGAAAGCTGTTTTCACTCAAAACATTGTCAGCGTGCCCAAACATGTCAGAGGAAGTTATTTGTAACAAGGGGGATAGGGAACTATCCTTTAGATCTGTCATCGGGCTCTGGAGGGGAAGCTCGCTGCTCACAGGCTGCACACCTCCGCAGGCCAATCAGAAGGCAGGAAAGAAAAAATAAATAGGAGGCTCTGTCACTGAATGGACAGCACGCACCAGTGGTTTCATCATCCTGCTTGCGTGTCCTGTGCGATGGCGACAGTATTTCCAAGAATGTTTTTACTTTCTGGTTTTCCTTCACCCTCTTCTCATCTTTCCCGTTGGTGTCCCCTTTTTAACCACAGCACAGAAAAAACATTATTTTGGTGTGGTCAAAATTAATTGAATTTACTAATTAAAAACAAATTAACTGTACATTACATAATCAACAAAACAAAGCAACAAAACCTAGACATTGCATGATATTTAAAAAACATTATTATCCACCAATGCAGCCACTAAAAATGGTATAAACTTTTGTATTTAAAGCATTAAAGGGATACTCCGGCAATTTATTCTTGACATATTCATTTTTGACAGTTTTAAAAACCAGTCTGTTTAGATTTTGACCTCTGATGTTTGGTCTTTATAGGGGTCAAACTTCAAAAACACTGGATGGTACATTGATACGTAAAATGTTTCAAGCACAAACCAACCATCACAACGTTACAGTATTCTCTATAGCAGAGGGAGCAGATAAACAGATACAATATCAAATAAGCCGCAAATATCACTGCAGAGTAAATATATTAGGCTACTACACACAGACAGTAGATAGTTTCACTCTACTGTTTGTGATAGAGAAACATCTTGCAATGAGTCTCTGTAGAGCATCCAAGCAGCTCTCTGGGTGTAAAAACAAACTTTATTAAAAGATCATAGGCATGAGGGCCGACAATAGGAGAAGTCATCAATCAAAGGTGGAATGGCTGCCACGGCATGTTTGGCGTGAGGGAGGCTTGGCTTGAAAATGCATCACAGAAAGTGAGTCATGCTTTTCCAGATTTGTTGGTGCAATTCCCTCGCATCTCCTCCTCCCTCATCAGGAATGTCACAGCAATCGCAGAAAATATGTCAGTCTGATTGTTGATCACCGACAAGGATTCGATACCGAAAACACGCAGATGCACACGTTGGACTGCACGCGTACCAGCTGGCTGTGCTGAAACATACCGTGAGTGACGCAGCAGTCTGCATGCACGCAAGCTTAATTCACGAGTACAATCATTCCGAAATCAACAGGCACACATGCATATGCTCAATCACACACACACACACACATACACACACATAGAAATTCCCCTAAGGCAAGCTGTGCCCAATCAATTGTTGTAACCATTATTCAACATATGTGGCTAATTTGTCCCTTGCAATTTCCATCATGGTCGGGTGATGGTCTACAGAGAGAGATAGAACAAAGCTGAGGCGGTCACATGACAAGTCCCAACTAAACCATCGTAACCACAAACACAGAGGATATATGTCAGCACTTTGACCAATCCAGCCTCCCATTCTGTTTCTATCAACACACCAGCACGATAAATATTAGCGAGGATAATGGCTGCGCTAGAGAGAGTGGTGGAGTAATGACAGAGGCTGGACTTGATACTAACACATTCAGCAGGGGTCTGCCAGGTAGCAAATGTGAAACGTCTGATGTTGCACAAGAGTCATTTAACTAAATTAACCCAGTTAAATGTGCTGGAGCCTGTGGTTGGCAGAATATAAAGAGAAGAGTCACTACCTCGTCCACACACATTTGTCAGTGCGAGCGGATAGACTGGCAGACATCGATGCATATGCACGCACATACACACAGGCCCTGTGGGTAATAGCGGCTGCATGGGTGTTAGAGGGGCGCCACTGTGGTCGGACTGGGCTGTCTGGGAGCATAAAGTGGCCTTCTCATGGTTCCCCACTTGCCTGGGTGGTCTGAATCTGGTGTTTGTGTGTGTGTATGTGTGTGTGTGTGTGTGTGTGGACAGGGAAGGACATACACTCGTCCTGCAAAGGTGAGATGAGTGAGTGTGTGTGGTGGCAAAGGGTGGCAAGACAGCCTGGGCAGTGCCCACACATGGAGTGCCACAAGTCCCACTGACTGTCCTATTAAACACACACACACACACACACACACACACACACACACACACACACACACACACACACACACACACACACACACACACACACACACACACACACAAATACACACACACACACACACACACACACACACACACACACACACACACACACACACACACACACACACACACACACACACACACACACACACAGCCCCCATCCATGTGGGACAAATATTTTGACAGAGATGGGTAGACGACGGGGCGTCTCTTCTCTCTCTACCTGGGTTACTTCTGGTGTTAGGCCGGACTCAGCACAGGATAGCCTCGGTATGCTCAAACAGACCCGAGGAAACCTCAGCCACTTTTAGAGTCAGTCAGCCCCCCCACCAACCCTCCCCAAACCCCGCCCTGACAACTGTGGAGGCAAACACTAACACTAAACCATCAGACGGTAGAGCGAGGAGGACAGCAGATTCCTTGGGTTTCTAAGTTGTGGCCAAAAAGAAAAAAATAAACATTTTCTCCTTCCAATGAGATTTCAACAGGCAGATATAGTGCCTGTCGTCCTTCCAGTTACATTGAAAAAAAAGTGTCATTCTCTCTCTCTCTCCCCCCCCCCCCCCCCCCTCTAGTTCTCTCATAAGTGCCAGGCTATTTCGGTTTCCCAAAATATTTTCTAAGGCCTGAAGAGCTGCTTTTATATATCTGTCGCCCTTGCTGTTTGAAAGTGAGTGTCAGCTGAAAAGGACCATTCACTGGCCAGAATCAAAGTGTTTTGACCATGTGAAATGGCCCTCTATTGAGAGGGAAGGTCCCCTAAGTCCACAGAGCAAAACACACCTTCATAGCATCTCATGTCCGTTACCTTAATTATTGGTGGTGATGTTGAAAAGATCCCAGACATTTGAATAGCCTTTTCAATAGCTAGTAAAACTCAATGAGGGCTGCACATAGTGACTCAGTGGTAGTCACATAATCAGTATTTAAAATTGATTGACTACCTGTCTACATTTTGAATTGGAAAATTTGGAAAGCTAAACATCTAGATCAGGCATGTCCATACTATTCCATAAAGAGCTGTGTGCAGGATTTTGTTCCAACCAATCGAGCACACATGATCCAATAAATCAACTGTCTGAAGACTGAGATCAGTTGATTTAAGTGAGTCAAGCCTGGTGTGCTCCTGCTTGGTTGGAATGAAAACCTGCAGCCACATGAACCCTGTATGCAATAGTTTGGACATTCCTGATCAAGCTGGAAGATGCTAAAATGTTCCAAAGAGCTCCAGAAAAGAGAAGTGAGTCAGGCAATAGTTCACTGAGGTTTCAGCACTTCTAGCTACTACTTCTTCCTCCACTGGTGAAATTTTATTTGACATTCTTTTATTGAATATGCATTTGAAAAAGGGCAGTCACTAGTCTTTTTGGAGAAGGCTGCAATCCCCCCCTCCCCCTCTACCCACTGTTATCAGAATCATGATATTGGAGTCAACATATTTGAGATAAGATGCTTTGTTGTTTACATGTTAACCCTCTTCCTCCTTCATGCATGCAGCCAGAGTTAAGGGAGCACCATTCATTATTGATCAGGCTATTTCCAAATGTCCTTATTGAGTAATAAACAGCCATTCACTGGCAGTCAGTGCATTAGTGTCAGAAGGAGCGCCAGGCGTATAGCGGAGGCCTATCAGTCACCATCACTCCCAATGTGACGAGACTGATTATAGGTTATTATTAAGCTGTATTGATTACTGCCAGGGGGAACTAAGAGTGCTGGAGAAAGACTGTATAGTGAGAGACTTTTACAGCTCCCTGAACTATAGTACATTGAACTGTAGTAAAGTACAGTATTGAGCAGTTTAAAGCAGGTTTGACAGTAAACGCACTTTGCAATGACTTGTTTTTAGCTGTGTTATTTTTTTATGTGTTATTTTTATTAATCAGCTTTTCTCTACAGGTTTTTTTCCTCCACGCCTGTGTCATGGAAGTCATATTTAACTTTTGAAGCGGTAGCACTTTGAGATGCCAGAGCCACCCCAAACACACCACTTTTGGGGGCAGCTTTCAGGCACTGGCAGCCATGTGGGTAACCTACCCTGTACCACTCTGTCCACACACACACACACACACACACACACACACACACACACACACACACACACACACACACACACACACACACACACACACACACACACACACACACACACACACACACACACACACACACACACACACATGATTCTCTCCTCCAAACCAATCATTATACCCATCCTGCCCACAGCTTGAGAGTCCTCAGGTCCACAGAACATACTTAGTTGTGGTTGAATAAGCACTTACATCCACTCAGCACTCTGCCATTCCCTGCCCAAGACTATGCCGTTCTGGTGGGGGAGATCCTCTTTTACGAACTTCCTGTGATCATCCATCAGCCCGCTAAAAAGAAATGGGTGGGAACAGTGGCCACAGTCTCTAACCTCAAGAACAGCCTAATGCAAGGGGCCTTTTTCTGGGCCAGCTCCTCGGCCACCGTTGCATAAGAAGCGATGCCATCAATTATTAATACTCCATTGGGTTTAATATTTAATGGTGGCGACATGTAATTTACACTTACACTCAAGAAATCACGGGGTACAGACCGAAATAAACAAGTGTATTTGTTCCAAAGAGTGCAGGGGGTGTTATATGAATCCTATCCGGTGGGCTCTGATTTCACTAATAATCTGTACTGTAAAGCAGCAACTGTGCGCTTGATTTGATTCACATTGGAAAAGTTTGGAACCAGCAGCATTTTAATGAACATTTTATCAATGTGAACCAAAAATCAATTACATTAAAAAGCAAAAAGGCTTTTCCTCTTAGCAAAGTTGGAATCTTGAAGGGATGAACTTGCATCTTTTAACACAGTGCTTCTTTTGATGAAACGCTCATGTGTGGGCTAGTATTTTAATACCACACAGCACACAGTATAATGTCTCTTCCCCATGAGCTAAATATATCATACTATATATTAAATATAAGCCAGTAGTATGTGGCATAACACCAAAATAAAGAACCTGTGGCTCACATCATCTGGTCCAGCATCTCTGCATCCACTGCGTTATATCCACAACTATCTCTCCACTGCATGGCTGCAAAGTCCCAAATGTCGTTTATTCTGCATCCAGAGGTCCTATTTATCTGCACCAAAAAAAACAAAACAAAAAAAACGGTCTTTTACACAGCAGTAGCTTCAGCCAGCAAGGCTTCAGCACACTGCAGGAACTCCTGGCTGGTCATTTGGGATTAAACTGTCACTGTTTGCCTATGACTCAGATAGACTGAGCCGTGGCTGTAACCAGGGATTCAGGGATTTAAATGAGGTGGTGAACTTTGAGTTAACACCTTTTTAGGGTTACAGACGATGAGAACATGTGTTGTGAATTTGGAGTACCTGCATACTGCCATACGAGCAGCAGAGTGACCTCTGACATGTATAACACCTCCTAATTTGTCGTGAGGAGAAGTTAACGAGGCCTACTGGGGAGAAGGTCATTAAAGTGAGTGCAAAGGAAGCCATGCTGACACTATGGCAAGCTGTTTTAACATCGAACCGCACTCCTATGTGGAATTGCATTTTACATATCCATCATAGCATTTCAAAATTGTTTTCTCACTTGTCAGAAAAGTGATTAAAGATATTCACAAAAACATTCTTAATGATCTTAATAGAAATTGTATTTCAAAATATCTACAACTTTGATTGTACTATTACTAATTTAAAAATTCTTATTGGGAAAAACTCCCATTTCAGATATCTGCAATCCAGTTGTTACTAGTCATAAACAATAAATCTGCAATTATAATTATGACTAGAAACAATGCAATAACAGATATCCAGATATCTGTTAGATATGTTGTTAGATATCTACAACATATCGGAAATGGACGTTTTTCTTAGTAAGAACTCTTTTGCAGATATCTACAATGTTCATTCAAGATATCACAATGTAATTGTTGATATCTGAAACTGAAAACCCAATTCACACGAATGGCAAACGTTTTTCTAGTAAGAATGCTGTGTGAATATCTGAAATGTTCATTTTGACAAGGAAGAATTGAATTACATTCATAATATGATGAGTTTGAGGAGTTAGGTATAGTAGTATAATACTGTGTGTATATATAGTCAAGGGCTCCTAGCTGACAAAGGCAGGGATATATAATGTTACATAGTGAAAACAACCCTCTACAACCTGTTAAAGAAAGAACTTGAATAAACAGCCTTCATGAAGAAAAATGGAACATTATAACCTCAACTAAAGTAATATATAGACTGTATTGTAAAAATACTTTTAATTTCGGAATTTTAAAGAGATACCTGTGAGTTTGTTGGGAGAGTAACTGACATCTTCTACCAAGTAATAATGATAGTAATAGTGGTACTAGTAACAGTAATAATAGTAATAGGAGGGAGATTTCAGAAATACGGAATCCACAGTTTCGCTTATTTCAGTTTAGTATTGCTGCAAAACTGGGTAGGATATGGGTGTGGATTGCCAACCAGACTATATGTAATGTTATTATGTCCACCCCTTGTATATCTCACATCATCACTTGTCACACATCATCACATGCATTAATCCAGAAAAAATAAATGCAGGTTTCCATTCTGTTTCCATGTGTGCACGAAATCATGTGTATGTTTTAAGGGCATTTCAAAGGGGGATGTTAAAAGTAAAGGACTAAAAATAATGCTGTCCTTATTATTATTATTATTTATTTTTTTCTCCAGTAATTTTATCAGATGAAAAGGTGGACAGAATTTACTACTAGACACTCACATGTTTAGCCATCCGTTGGGTCTCCTATGATCATACGACTTTTCCTTAAGTTCACCTCCTGTGCACCCAAAGCAGTGAAACCACACCATATGCTTCCAGGGCAGCGTGCTTACCACTGATAAACATTCCACAGACTGTGGTGGAAACTGATTTTTTTAAAAGCTGCTGTGTGTGCCTTTGTCAGCCAGGAGCCCTTGACTTCGGCTGAGCAGGAATGCATGTAAAGCTGTGTGGCTCTGAAGGGCCCCTTTTTAGCTGCAACACCACTGGAGGGCACTGCTCCGTCTGCCTTCACACAGAGTGCTCTTTGTTGGGAGATGCTTTCGCCACAGACACACGGTATCGGGAAGATTAGCAGGGACAAAGTCAGGTTATATTAGATATTTACCACACTCTGCATCACATGTGATGTCAATTTCAAACCTGGATTTTTCTAAAGCCGTGGTGGTACAGTTTATACAATATGATCATCAAAAGAGCAGATATCAAGTTAGACAAATTCCTTGAAACACAGTGTTTGCTGCTTTATTCCTAGTGTATGTAATATAATAGCTCTATTGTGTATACAGTAAGCTGGTGATAAGGAACACAACCAAATCCACTGATGTGAGCAGTATTTATCATACACCATGCTAAAGGTGAAGGGCATTTCTGTGGTGTGAAGTACTTTGCTCACCAAAATGAAAAACAACAACACACAAATGCCACACAGCATGAAGCCTCCTCTACCGCAAAGCTCGCAGCCGTGTTTTTCTATTTCCTTTTTTTTTTTTTTTCCTTCACGGGCAAACTGCAGGAGGGTTGCCTACGTTGGAATGCTACCGGGTTTGAGTTGTTTCATATGAAATAGTTTGGCCTCAACACCTCCGCCCCCTCTAGCCACAATGTCACAAACACTTACATCCTTGATGAAGAAAAAAAAAAGGAAAAAAGTGTGTGCAACGACGGTTGGCAGCGATAAAGTGCAAAAAATGAAGCAGCTGCTGAGCCAGAGCAGATCTGCTGACTCAGTGTTTTGGACTACCAACTGACTGCTAGTGCTAATGCTACAACTGCTACTGCAGGGCAGGCCTTGTTTGCCGGAAAAATAATTGTTGAGTGGGTTAGATAGAAGAGAACCCGTGGTTAGTAATTACAGATAATGACAGACTGGAGGTGGAAATAAAGCGTTTGAAATGTGTGTAATATAGGTTAAAAGCGAATGGTGAAGAGTTGGCATGCAGGGTGATGAACAAGAGAGCAAACTGAAATAAATAGACTGGGGAAAGAGTTGGAAAATCCATTGGAGACTTGGTAGTATTCTGCATGACTGATAGCCCTTAATCAGAGGATATGATACAATGATGAAGCTCCAAACCACCGGCAGCCCCGAACGCTCGGCCGTGCGCGGCGCTGGAACCGACGCCTGCAGAAGCTCTGGCTTTATTGGAGGTGGGCAGACGTTCAAGTTTTTCTTTGACGCTCCACCCCGCAAGCTGCTTTTATGAGCCTGTTTACTAGCATGGGCTTCCAGAGATCTTTATCCAGTGCGCCTTTGATTTGCCAGAGCTCTCATCCCACATCCCATATGCAGCGGCAGAGACACGGGCCTTTCAAGACGCACAAATAGAAATCTGGCAGTCATTTCACAGTCAGATTTGTGTGTGTGTGTGTGTGTGTGTGTGTGTGTGTCCCCCCCCCCCCCCCCCCCCCCCTCTCTTAACCCCCTTCATTTTATTCCTTTATACCCCCCTTCTCTTTCTCCACATCTTCAGATATAATTACTGGGGTTCTTTGCAGATGTTCCAGCTCTTCCCTTCTTCCAGATCTGAGATGAGTAGAAATGTGATGTTGCACCAACAGCGGAGACTGTAGCCGCACAGTTGAAACAGGTTCTTCTTTGATAAGCTACAGAAAAATAGTAAATAATAAATGGAAATGGCAAAACTGCTGTGTGCAGGCAGCAACAGGATGTGACAGTAACTAACAGCATAATGTTAATTGCATGTATTTCCTATGACAACTGCTGGATTACAAAGGCTCCAGCAAACGCAGAGCAGCTGGAGCGACTGCAGGGGTTTCTACTGTACAATGTAGGTGGTCGGGACCTTACTGACACACACAAGCCAAACACCAGTAAGGCGACAGTTTTTGATGTTTCTGCATCAGAATCATCGGTGTGCTTTTAATTTTTTAACTATAGAGTTATCAACAAAGAAAGCCCTTTACTTTGTTCTGCGCATCATTTCAAAACCACTTCTGCAAAACCCACTTCCGCCAAAACAACAAAAAGACTCATTGCCAGCCGTTGAAAAAATATCAAATAAGAAAAATATAGAGTCCAAAAAGTAAAGTCAATA
Source organism: Scomber scombrus (assembly GCF_963691925.1). NCBI lineage: Eukaryota > Metazoa > Chordata > Actinopteri > Scombriformes > Scombridae > Scomber > Scomber scombrus. Next base: position 19,329,080 of record NC_084988.1, on the reverse strand, counting down.
CAGATACTGCATATAGTACTGGTCCAAGGATGACCATTGGACAGGGTGCAATTATCCTGCGTTGACATAAAAACACACGAGCTGTAACATTTACCCATTGTTAACACCAACCCAAGTAGAGCAGCAGTCGGGCCAAGCGCAGCTCCTCCCACGTCCAAGAGAGAAACCAGACCTGACCAGACGAGGCCGGAACACCCAATCACAACTGGCCACAACCGCCCCTGTCACATGACCAAGGTCAACAGGAAGTGTCAGAGCGGGAGAAATAACACAGTATTGGGCAGGTTTAGGACACCAGTGAGTGAGCCTTCCTCTCATATTCCCACTCTTATTTCACTTGCAATTCATCAAAGTGCCAGAAGCAGCTGTTAGGTCCCAAGTTGTCAGATTGGCAATCCGCAGGTGTGCCCACTCAACAACTTGGTGACAGCCAGCCTAAAACTTGCCAGTTCTAAGCTGAGCCACCTTAGTATATAGAAAATAGAAAGAGTGTGGCCCCCAGTTGTGAGTAGGAAGCAAGGGAGTGAGTCTGGGCAAGAACACCTCTCTGCGGAGTAATTCATGAACTGCCACAGTCCGTCGGAGAGGTGTTATTTGGCTTGAAGTGGGTGAGGGGTTCTGCATGGTAGACAGAGGCAGGAAGCCCTGAGTGAGGGAGAGAGGGTCAGCAAGTCTATATAACGGTTTCCGAGAGAGAAAATTTTAACTGAAACACAGAGGCCCTCGCTCATAATCCTCCTGTGGTTTCCTTCCTCAGCTCCTCGGCCCCAAACCCCCATGCAGACAGCCTCCCTTTTACTACTGCCCTCTAAACCGTCCCCTCTCTCACCCCCCACCCCCCCACCTCTCCCTCTCTCTCTCTTTCCTTCAGTCTCTTTTTCTTTTGTGGTATAAAAAAGATGATGCTTATTCGGGTCTGGCTGTGGCCCTGGCTCCTCTCCATGGGAGGAGATGTGGTTTCTCCAGCTGCTGTGAATCCTGCAATGAAGGTCTGCACATGAAGGCTAAACTACAGTCCAACATCTCTCTCAATATTCTCTTTCACGCCATCATTTTCATCTATTCTCACTCTGAAGTTTGCATTTTTTAATGCAGCTTCTGCTTTACCTTTATTTTTATGTTCTCTCTCTGGGCAGCCCACTATCCAAAGATATTACTTCCAAAACAGACAATTCTGCACCTTACAATTTACATCCAATGCCAATATTAACTGTGAATAGATGAAGTAGTGTGCCCTATAGAGAGTAGAAGTGAAACTAGAACTTCCTGGTTCTTCTCCAGAAGTAAGAAACCACATTTGAAATAATAGAAATAACTATAAATCCACCCAAGGAACAAAGCCTTTCGCTACAGTGTGTCATGTGGTTCATTCCATATGTCTAGATCAGAATGAAGTTCTAAAAAAAAAAAAATGTTATATTGTTATTTATTCTATTCAGTATTTCTGTTTAGCAGTCTTTAATGAATACCATTTCCTTTAAGCCCTTCACCATCCGCTAAAAATGGGAGACAAGTCCATTAGTGAGTCAAGGGGCTGTGGCGAGTTCAGACATGTCTGTAATGACAGTAGGACAGCAGTTACAAAGCTGGTTTTAGTTGCCATAGCTACTAACTTTCTTTAAATTTAATCATACAGTAGTTGCTGAGCACAGATATTGTGGACAGGGGGACTTTTGAAAGTGTTGGCATTGCACATAAAAAACACTGGCATTGAACAATATCTTGCGTTTCTTGTCTAGTGATTGAGTTGCTCTGGCCCATCAAAGCTTGAACTTCGGGCTTCATTAATTTAGTTATGTGTTATATAGTTATATATTTCTTGATTGTCAAACTACTGGCTCCGTTTAGCATAAGAATATAATTGAGCTAAAATGAGTCTATAAATGCCAAGAGATCAAGTAGAACCTATTAGTGATGAAAAACTGTAGACAAATGGAGCTCTTTCACATATGCTGAGACACTGCCATATCCTGATATGCGTCCCATTTACATCTCCCACACTAAACTACTACTGTACTGATCAAAACATTACATAAGACTGGTGTGGTGGTAGGTTAGGAAGTCTGGCTGGGATCCAGTGGCTTTCTGGGGCCCTGGCTTCTCTCTGTACATTAGCCAGGATATTAAAGGAAATGCAGGCCGCCACAGGCTCCACTGCTGTGGTTTGCCATCAGCCGGAGCAAATCTGTGTGTTCCAGTGGCACACTCACTGCCCAGTCTTGACATGAGGACTGTGTATGTGTGTTGTGGGGAGAGTGGGGGAGTCGGTAGGACAACTGTATGACCACTGTGTTCCGTTCTGTGTGGCCTGTCAGCAGCCGGTCGCTATAGTAATACTCACTCATTACACATAATAGTCAAAGAGACAAAGAGGCAGGCAGATGTAAAAGACCAAAAAAGACAAACACACACTTTATGAACAGACATTCCACGTGGGCCCCTGTGTGTTCATGGGCCATTAGCATAGCTACAGCGTGAGCTAATCGGCTGTGGCAGTGTTTTGCTGGGGACTGGCTGGGTGGGACAGGTAACATTCAATTACAGCCCTGCATGGTCGGCACGGAGAAGACAAAAAGACAGCAGCGTTGCATTACTAAGCAAACACACGACACACTCTGAAGGAGGATGGAGAGTAAATGGAAGAAAAAGGAGCCACCCTTTCCTCTGGAGTCTGAAGAGAAAAGCTTCCCACCTCATCACTGCACTGTTTTATTTCAATGCATACCACCCAGTGTGTGTGTGTGTGTGTGTGTGTGTGTGTGTGTGTGTGTGTGTGTGTGTGTGTGTGTGTGACTAAAACGTATATGTGTGTGTGTTCATATTTTTTTTATCTGAATATGTATGTGTACCCTGTGTGTGTGTATCTGCGGGGGATTGTCTCTTAATATAGTTAAGCTGTGAAAAACCCCAAAGTCTTTGGCAAGGTCTCACACACACTTTTTCTCCTTACTCCCTCTCACCAGAACCATTTATCAGAGCAGAACAGGGGCAGCTTGCGTGTCGTAAGCCTCTTTGGAGCCACAAACAAATCAAGCAGGGCTCTCCATCAAATGAACTCCCCACTCGACTGGCGGTTACATAAAGGTTTACTCACTCGCTGTGTAAGAGCATGTTTCAGTGGGAATGGCTTCTGATTGAATACATCCATACGTACCAGCGCAGGGGAAGAAAAATGACTTAAACTCATAGAAGGGGGGTAATTGTCAAACTTTTTTCACTTCACCATATGTCAAAGTAGTCAGAGGTTTTATGAATAAGGCTGATTCCTTTAGTCTAGGGCAGGTGTAGGAATATTGCCAGGTTGTGTAGGAATATTGCCAGGTTGTGAGCTGCAAGCCAATGTGGTTTAAATGTATATTGCCTTAAATTTGACATTCAACACAACAGAATCAAGCTACATATTGACCCTTGGTAATGTTTGTAATATTTTAAAGGTGCAATAAGTAATACTTTGCTGTCTCTTTCCCCATAATTCCCTCACTGAATTAAAATACTATGCATAGTCACTTGGTTAAAGGGGACATATTATGCTCTTTGTGATTTTCTGTTGTTTTCATACTGTTATGATGTCAGATATCTAAACTTGAGGGAAATGTATGTAGAAATCCTCCCTGAAAGTCAAAAGCACAGGCATTTGCTTTTATGGCAATGTCTATTCTATCTTGCCAATGAGCTGATGTTGGTTCATTGCATAGCCTTTGGTGCTATGTTTGCTGAAGTTCTTTCTCATATTTCAAATTACAAATTGTAAAGAAAAAGATAAAATAGTGAAATCCTACTGTTACGTTTGTTGCAAGGTTTGCTGATGTAGCCTCCAGAGCCAGCAGAGTTTTCAAAGGGGCAGCTTCCTGAAGCTGGCCAATCAGAACAGCATGGACCCCTTAGGAGGGGGGCAGTATGAGTTCCATTAGAGCCCAAGAATATAAATAGAGACCTGTAAATGTGTATAATAGTTCCATTTAATATACTCAAAACTTAATTGAACTTTGGTGCTGCATTTTTAGATTTTAAAAACGTGTTATACTCATGAAAACATTGCATATTTGTTGGATAGTTAAAAATGTAAAAGAAAAAACCCAATCCAAATGTTTGCTTTCAAAGTTTTTTAATTTGGAAGAAAAACATTATTTTATGGATGTTGTAGTTCCCCACAGTTGCCACTAGATGCTACTAAAACCCATATCACAATAATAGTGCCTTTAAACGAAGTGGTCAACGCGTCTGAGAAGTGACGCCAATGTGGACGCAACCTACATCCTCTTAATCACATAGTACCATAGACTATAAATGCACCATGCTAACCAAGCTGGCAGCTATCAGTGAGAGTTAGGGTCAGTTCTACCCTCTTGTCCAAACATGGTCAATTCTGGCTCCAAAAAATCCAAGATGGCAACGGTCAAAATGCCAGACTCAGGGCATCAAAATGGGAGTCCATAAACCAATAGTTGACATCAGTCTATGCAGAATTAGCTTTGCTTATTAGCACTTTAAAGTAAGCGAATTAATGACTTATTTGTCACATTAACATTATTACTACAACATGTCATTAAAGGAAACCTGAGGTGACAGTATGATGAGTCATTGTGTCTTTGCACAGAAACTAATAGATGCCACCATGGTGATACAATAATAATATGCTCAGCATGCAGTAGGGGATAAAATAAAAACTAGGACGGAACTGTGGTATGCTTTCACCCTACCATTAGTTTGTGTAACAAAATGAATTCATCTTTTTGCATTTTATGTGAGATGCAAACTGTATGCAAAAAGCGCATGTTTTTGTCAAGCTCAACCCCAATAGCCTTTACAACGAATGCAGTGACTAATGATTCTACTGAACAATCATTGCCTTAATACAGTAAGGCCTTGGGCTTCATCATAGTAGTCTGATATATTTTGCTTTTCAAGTAGAAGATAACCAATCAATATCATCACCCTTCACCCTTCCCTCTTGCCAGCCCTGACCAACCCCACTCCCTGCAACTAACAAGAGGTCTTTGTTGTTTTGTGACCCCCCCTTCCCTCTGTCCAACAGCATGGTCACTACGGACCGTGACCACAAGGGCTACGTGGAGGGACCATTCACAATCTGGGGGTCCACAGCCTCGACAAAAGCTCAGGTCGGTGCAAAATGTGCAAACAGACGGAGTATGGGGCTGAGCCTTCTGCTCTGTGGTTGAGCTACAGCTGGGAGAGTGACTCTGGCAACTTGACCTTCACCTCTAACCCTGACCATGGCTATGGAGCGTAGAGAGGAGGCCATGCCCAGCACTGACTCCTGTGACTCTATTAGTAATGGCATTGATTACTTCTCTTGGACACAAGGATTTGAGTGTATGCGTGTGTTTGTGAGGCCATGATCATGTGTAAGTGTTGCTAATAGAACAAACTGATGGCCTTAAATTATGGGGACAAGATGGATGTTGTATGGCTCTGTTGAGCATTTTGAATGATTCATGGAGATGACAAACACTGGCTAACCTTGATGTAAAATACAAAGTATACAGTCCCTTTGGTCCCTACACCCTCTCAGCTCCATCTCACACCCCTCCCTTGTGGAGGACAAAGGGGCTTTTAGAGGCCTGATGAGGATGTAGCCAGAGTCACTAGGTGATGACTTCCCTCTATCTCATCTCAATTACTGCTGTCATTAGGGCAGAGAGGACTTTGAGGGGGAGGTAGCCCAGAGTGACACTTATACTTAAACCTTTGGGAATAGAGATGAAAAAGGGTTTGTGAGTGTTTTCAAAGAAATCAGTTAAGAAAAAAGTGTTACTTTCATATTAGTAAGTTGTCATATGCACACTAATCACCAAAAAAATAATACTACATCATTAGTAAATAAACTGCACTACCTTCTGATACGAGTGGTCCAAATCTCAGATGTTTATCAAAACAGGATCTCATGACTGTAAAACAGTGATCCATATGCACTTGTCTAAATGATAGGCTGTAATTTGAAATGAAGTGTACACTCATCCACAGAGGGCCATGGTCTCTTAGGACCACTAGTGAGCATTAGAGAGGCCTGCAACTCCAACTACACATGAATATTTAAGAACACACTGGGACTCTTCCATTTGACATCCCAGAGGGGGTGAAGCGGGCCCCTTTATCTGCACTCCTGCTTTATTGCACTTTCTCCTAACCATGACCTCCGTCACCTTTTTGCACTTCAGTTCCTTCCCTTCTCTTGCTTCTTTTTCACAGAAGCCTTTGTTCTTTTTCTACAACTCCTTCACCATCCACATTCGTTTTTTTTCTTATCGTCATGTCTAACACTTGCATGCTGTCTCTTCTTTCTGTGGTTCCTCAAAGCTCAGGAGCCAGTGAGGAAGATGAAGGGATGAGCACTTGTCTTTCTCCTCTCCCTGTGCCTCTGCCCTGCCCAGCCAGCAGGCTGCCAGTGTGTGGAGGAGATTGAGATGCGGCTGACGATGCCGCAGCTGGTTCTTCTTTGGCTCTAATCACTCCCAGAGAACCAAGCATGGTTTGATTTGGTTTTTTACAGCCCGGCCTTATTTTTCACATCAGCGACGTGAATGCCCCCTCAAACCCTCCCCTCCCTCCACTTTTGATCAAATTTGCACCATATGCCTTTGAAGGGAGATGAACCGACTGGCGGGCGTGCTTCTCTTTAACTCCCCTTCCCAGTGCAAGTGGTTTGATCAGGCCCCAGCCCTGATGGGGGCAAGCTCTCCAATCCTAAAACAGTATTATGTTCCCAAAATTGCCTGACTGGAGATAATGAAGGCCTATGATTTTTTGGAGCAGCACTCGCATCCAGAAAGAGGAGGAGACAGGGACTTGACTTAGGACATGCTCACTAGACCGTTACTACCGAATCAACTTCCAGAGGTAGGAATAGGCAGATATGGGCATCAAAGGAAAGGCCTATAACTCTAATCACCTCTAGTTAGATGTCTGTCCTTCTACACTTTCCAATTCTCTCTTACTGCTGCAGCCAATAGAATTTAAAGAGTTTTATTTCACCTTGAATTACCACTGTGCGCACCATTCAGTGTAATCCATATTGAAAGACTTCTGGGAAGAGTTTGGCCAAATGGGGAAATGAAAGGAGGGAGGATAGGGGCTGATTGCTGAAATGAATGCTGCATTGCCCCCATATCTTTATCCCAATGAAATCCTTCCCTCTTTCAGAAAGAGAGCCAATCAATGCTCTTATCAACTGTCCCATCAGGCCGACTGGCCAAATTAGCCTCTGGCAATTCACAGAGTGACGCATAGTTTGTGTAATCAGGGAGAAGTCAACATCTAAGAAACAAGAGTATCCAATGGAAAAAACAGTGAGCAGAACAGTTAACGAGAGAAATGGCCAGTGACAGAAACAGATGAAGAAGATGATAAAGATCCCAGTCAACAAATCACAGGAACTGATATATATAAGACAGCCCTTACATTGATAAGTAGTGCAGGAAAGATCTACAAGATGCATTTGTAAATGAGCTTGAAAAGAGTGATATGACACACTGGAATAATATTTAAACTACTTGACAGCTGGTCCAATTGGACTGACTGGACACCTCCTATTCCACTCAGACATATCATACTGGCTAACACATTGGGACTTTGTCTGTACGCTTATTGCCACGTGTGAGTGTTTGCAAGAGTGTGTGTGACAGAGGCCAATAAAACGACTAACTGACCGATCAGTAAATAGCTTTTGGTGCAGAAAAGTGAGTGTATGTGTGAGTTTTATTCTTCCCATCTGGACATCTTTGCTGATGCTGAAAAGTGTGTCAAAATTCAACTGCAATACCATGTCTTTTCTCCTCCTCCTCCTCCTCCTTGTCAGTGGCACCCAGGATCTGGTTCCGCTTCTCCACTGGCTGTCACAGAAGTTTCCAAACAGCTGTGGAGGTTTAACGGCTGGAAAACAATGGCTTATGTCTTTTCTTCAGCTCACAGGCACAAGCGTCTCTTGGCTTGAGTCCTCGATAAAGCAGTGAGTGAAGAGTTAAGGGCTTGCAGGGACAATCAGTCTTTAATTATTCGGTTGAGCAGCAGCAACAGTAAGCTGATCAAAACGATAAATAGTTCTGTAAAGTTATACTAACCCATATTGCCAATGATGATGTCAATAGGTTTGTGTGCTGTTTGCGTGTTTACAAGTTAATCCATCTATGTTTAAGGAACATGCCCGATCCCTCATGTGGACGTGTATTTAAATGTCAGATAACATGCTAGCTGGCTTTTCTGACTGCAGCAAGGCTGGGAATCATTAATGAACAGTAATGAACAGTGCAGAGACATACTGTAACAGATGATTGTCAGTGTGTGTGTGTGTGTGTGTGTGTGCGTGCGTGTGCATGTGCACAGAAAGCCTCTTCAACATGCTGCATGCAGCACGCCTATCAGCAGGCCATCACTATTGATTTATTAATGCTAGAGAATGCTGCTGCGCTAATTGAATTGAGATCCAGGAAGTCAGTTAATGTAGCTGACAACGATACAGGAATTTAATCTCCCCAGTGCACAGAATTATGACTCTTCCCTATCTGCGCTGTCAGAGGGATAAATAGTAAATCAATCTTTTCTACAATGGGCTCCACTCAGAGCCTTTGCAGGATGGATTGGAACAACCTCTCTCTGTCTTAAACCATCAACAATCACTACTCAAACTGTTCAATTGGTTCACTATCTCATCCCTTCACAGATAAATCAAAGATCTGGAAAAGGTTGCACCCCAAGGCAGATGTAGTATTCAAAGTCCATAATCATAAAACCTGTCATTATAAAAAGACAATGTGCTCCCTATAGCCAAATCACTTGTAAAACAATAGTTTATAGCCACCTACATTGTCCAAGTCAGGGCAATCACTCTTATGCTACACATTTCAAAATCCACTTCCTGAAGTCCAGTCCGGTCCAACTGGTACCGCGCCATCACTCCCCACCAGTGTGTGTCCTTGAAAGAGTCCGCAGACATCAGCGTTTCTATGCTTAAGACCACCACCACTACAACGACCACTACAACCTCTTAAAATATCAGAATCTCCACTGCAGAGAGGCTCCAAAATAAAGTCATTAATACAGACCTGGTTTAATGTATATGTGTTTGCACAGCTGCTATTTAGCTGCCGTCTGAAGGTAAAGGAAAGCTGTATAGCCAGGTCTCTGACAGCCGTGTGAGGCTGACTGTCCAGAGGAGCTAAAGCACAGACTCAAGCAGGCAAGCCAGGCAGGGGCCCGGGGCCAAACCACTACAGTGTACTCACCAGCACCACCACCCAGCCAGCCAAGGTGTGTGGGCCCGCTGGCTGAGATCGAATGACCCTGGACAGTCGGCATGTGCACATGCACGCACTGTGCACATGTGTGTATGTGCGAATAAAAACTGAGAAAAGTCACAGGAGCAGGTCAACTGTACTGATCATATAGTACACGCATCACAAAAAATCATTACCAAGAAACGACATATATAGCTTTCCCAAGGAGAGGGTGCAATATAGCAGAGAGGAAAAGTCATAAACAGAGAGAGAAGGGGGAAAGAGTTGAGGATGAATATATTATACATTTATAATATAGACTAACTGCCCAGGAGAGGGTTGAAAAGAATAACAATTTTTTTGCTCTTTCTGTTTCTCTTCTCAGTGGTTAATGGATACATGAGTTATATACAGTACTTATTTTAGTCCCTTTAATCATGAGCTTTTATCGCATGTTCTGCCAAGACCTTCCACCAGTTACTGGTTGTGCCTGCCAAGAGAAATGAATGAAAATTTAGAGAAACCAAATATTGTGGAGCCATGGCTCAGAAGTCAAAACCCATCTTTTTTTTCCCTTTGAAGAGCTGAGCTATAAAAGAAACACCTAACAGGGACCAGGTATTGTATTCACAGAGTGTGTGGATGAGAGACAGTGAAAACACTTTAATCGGGTTTAGTGATATGGGAAGAATTTGTGTGGTTAATATTACCTGGCTTGTGCAACATAAGCTCATATAAGCTACTCAAAGACAAAACAAATGGCCACGTCAGCATTTTCAACTTATGTGGCTTAAGAACAGAAGAGACAACCTCATTAATCATTTTCCAACATGCCTTGATCTGTAAGAGAAAATGCTCAAGTAATTCTCGATCTAGACACAACATTTGAGCAGTGTGGCTCACCAGCTGCCAAAAATTGGTTTCACACCCAGGCCAACACAGTAAACATCCCCTGAGATCAAACCACTGTAATAATCAGAGGTGTTGACCATTATCCAGGCTTTGTGCTGTGTGTTCTTAATAGATGGAAAGCATGCAGAATGGATAAGTGTCTCTGGTCAGGTTTGATCTGGAGGCCGCTGCATTAGATGGGCCAGCGCTGCGGCCACTGGAGCTCTCAGGCCTGGAGAGTAGTACTTAATGCTCGGGGGGAGTGGAGGACCTTCCTGCCCACAACGTCCTACCCCATGCCCCCTGGAAAACCACAGCTGACCACCGGGGCACTGGGAAATGAAACCAAGGAAACCACGGGCCAGGCAAGAGCAGCACAGCAGCCGACACCGAGGCGGAAAAAAACAAAGAGTCGGGCCTTCTGGCGGCTTGGTGGTCGGCGCTGATGGAGGTATTAAGATATTAATTGCTTTTTGACATGATTTTGTTAAGGGAGGAGGGCAGGCCTGCGGCTTCTCACACAACAGCCAGTATAATGGTGGAGAGGCCTGACTGGGCAGAAAGTGCTTGAGCTCCACGCAGGAAGGAAGAAACCTCACAAGGAGAGCCTTGAAAATAATGGATATGAAAAATTGTTTTAAAGGTCATGATAAAATTGATATTTCTAGTAATTTAGGAAAACCATATATTTTGAGATTTTAAAATGTTTCATATTTGCTATAATGAATAATTGCAGAAATGAAAGGCCAGTGAAAAAGCAAAGTGAAACAAGGATGTGGGTTAGACGCAAAGTCATTAAAGAAACACTTCAGTGTTTTGAGAAATTTGCTTATTTTCTTTCTTGCCCAGACTTAGATGAAATGGTTGATTACACTCTCATATATTTCCATTAAATATGAAGCTACAGCTTAGCTTTAGACTAAAAAGAAAGTAAGAGAAAAAAAGCATGACTGCCCAGTTCAAAGGTAAAATAAACATCTGCCTACCAGCACCTCTAAAACGGACTAATTAACACATTATACACACATATCTGGTTTGTTTAATGCATACAAAACTCAAAGTGTCAAGATGAGGAGTAAAACAATAACTTGGTCACTAGCTGTTTCTCCTTCCTTTCAGTCATCTCTTTGCTGTTGCTTTATATTTATCATACAGACATTAGAGTGGTACTGTATCAATTCTCACCTAACTCTGCAAGAAAGTTCATTTCCAAAACAGTTGAACTATTCATTTAAGAGGTACATGGCCCAATGAGCCAGGAGGGCCTCTTATACTCTCCATATCTTTGTTAATATTGTAAGTAAAGGTACACTGCAGTTGGTTATTTTCTTAAAGTTAAATAAATAGTCGACAAAGTCATGATGAGTGCACAGACAGTGCACTAAAGGCTAAATCCGTGTACCATAGTAGACTGGCTTAACCCCTCTGAGGTGGTAGTGCGTCAGCTGGGGGTGAAACCTGCGTACACGACAGCAGACATAAACAGCAGCGAAGCAGCCCTGACGCAAGGCCACGGTCTCTCAAACACGCACATACACACACACACACACACACACACACACACTCAGAGAGGCTAACGTTGCAATGGGAGAAGTGAATCACTAACCCCGGTGATTCAGGACACAGAACCTATACTTATGGGCTGCTGCGTTCATGAAACTGTACTCCGTTGTATGTGTGCGTGGGAGTGGCGTGTGTCTGATGCATATATGTATACAGTGCAGGCATCTGCCAGGGGATGGGCAGGGAGCATTAACATCAGCATCTCTGGATCAAGGAGAAGCCCCCGGTAATCCTGGCCTCTCTCCAGGCTCCCACACACCGCAATTAAGATTAATCCTTCCCTCCTCCCTCCAACCAGCAGAACAACAGCGAACACCGGTGTGTGTGCGTGCTTGTTTGTGTGTGTGTGTGTGTGTGTGTGTGTGTGTGTGTGTGTGTGTGTGTGTGTGTGTGTGTGTGTGTGTGTGTGTGTGTGTGTGTGTGTGTGTATGTGTGTCTACATGGACGTGTGGTGTGGCTGTGGGGGGCAATTAGCCAACTTTGTACTTGGGGAGGAGAACCCCCTCCTCTAAAACCACCAGACGACCACTAGGCTGTGGGACTGTGGGATGGCGCACACACTCTCGCACACACAAACATGCACTTGAAATATGGAGGGAGGGTAACAAATTGACCAAAGTGGTGGCGATATAAACAACTGTTTGACCAGTGGCCACATAATTGGCCGTAAAGCAGGAAGAGTTCTCACTGTCTGCAGGGAGTTTTCTCCACAGCATTTTAATCACCACAGCATCTGTCCTTATGTAATTTCTTTTTCAACGGCTCAAGCTCTATCATATGTTTTAATAAGCCGCAACTCTGTGATTTTATATGGTGCAGGGCAGAGTGGAGGGTGTGAAACCTGATGTCTGAAGTCTCTCCAAAGGTTAATTATGGCTTTCACTTGGTTTGATAGATTACCAGCAAACAGCTAACATGCTGCTGTTGAGTGCAGATTAAACATCTGCAGGGCAAACACAGCCCACACGGTCACTACGCTTCAATGCACAGGCTTAGCACTGACAGGAAATATACCCAGGTGTGTTTGAGGTAGGATAAAGACATATGACGAAATATGCTGTGTGTCTGTGCTTCCTGAAGCGTTTACAGGAATGATTTATATGACTATTTCTGATCCGCCGCGGCTATGATTAAGGTTTGGCTAAGTTTAGCCACTACAGTTTAGCTTCTACTATTTGATTAAGGTTAGGGAAAGCACATGGTTCGATAAATAACACTACTTGGATAAAGTCGACAAAACAATCTAACCACGAGGTCCACTCAGTGGCTGCTCTGGAGCCTTCATCTGTATAACACAATCTTTGTAAGTGAGTAACCTAGTTATCATTGTAGATATTGCAATTTTCATTTTTTTTCAGCACTTTTCGTCCACATTGGCGTAAAAGTTGACACTGTAAGTTCTTGATTAGGAGCTGAAAGTTCTTTCTTAACCTCCACTGTGTGTTTTTAGGGAAATAAAGTTAACTGTCAGTAAGTAAATGAACACATGTTGGCCCATAGATCCACCCAGACCTCCATAAGAGGTTTCTGAGGCACTGATAACTTTAATTCTGTTAATAATATTGAATCACAGGAAACATAATTGACATTTTTTTCATTAAGACATTCCCTGACTGTAAGAATTCCTGCATAATTATATTGTATTGTGTGTAAAAATGTTTTTCTATCATTGTTGTCCTCAAGCTGAGTATCCCAACAAGTAAGCACTTTCTGTATATGGAAAAGACAAATTAATGACATATTTATAATGAGATGTGAAAATAATTTAGCTTAAAAATCATTATAAAATGTGTCATTTTTAAAACTGTCAACTTTTGCTAAAACAGTTGTTTTTCAGTGTGATAAGAGATTGTGTCATTTCTGTGAAACACGTACGTTATACATAGAAATTACAGAATGAACTTCCCTCGAGATATGCAACGCAAAAGTTGTGCTGATCTCATGCCTCAGCTCACTCACACGTGCATATTATTCTGTTAGGAAAAAATGATGACTCGAGCAGATACATGTTATCTCTGACCTGCAGTTGCCACTTAATGCTGGTTTGCTTTTGTTTTATTTTTTTAACTTCAGGAGTGCCAAAAGTGATTTGCCTGGTCGTTGGGTGTTTAGGAGGAAGTGTCAGCAGATGAGCTGGGTGGGGAGAGGTGTTAGGGTGGAGCGTCTCTAACACGCCAAACCACAGAGCTCACGCCTTCACAATTTCACACCTACCTTCACTGACCCATTCCACACCATATAGAAAGTATAATGATATACAATATGCTTGCAGCTGCTCAGAGGCACTTTTTACATTTTATCCACCCTTTGATTATACAATCTATTAAAACAATTAAACAGAGCAGCAAGTCCTCTTGAAAAAGCTGCTGTGTTTAAAATTGCAATACTTAAAAGCTTTACAGTCATAGAAAAAAATTCTTTCTGCAATTTTCTATTAAACAATCTCCCCCTCACAACTTATTATGGTATTTCCCTTGTAATAAAAAGTCAGGGAGTGCAAAATGTCCCCAATAGGCAGCTGCACGCTACAACTAAAGCGTCAAAATCATTTCCAGACTGCCCCGCTATGGATCAAGGGGAAGGAGAGGCACAGGGAGAGGAAACCACGGCAAAATAAATTAATTGCAAATGTATCGTGGAGGGGGGCAAAGGGAAAAGATCGGGGCGATTTATCTGTGCTGACGGATGAGGACAGGACAAGTAAGCTGACGGTGGGAGAATGTGGAACAGCGTGAGACAACTGAAAGGCAACATAGGTGATGAGATGCACAGATCCGACCATGTGAAAGATGGGCAGAGTAAGAAAGAGGGAGCGGTGGTGTATTATGTGGCGTGGGTAGCTGTGTTTTAGTGCATCTGAAAGCCGAAGCAGATCTGTTAATCTTTAAGAAAGCTGGCTGCTGGAGGCAGAGAGGCTAGGGGAGGGAGGTGATGGGGGGGGGGGGGGGGGGGGGGGGGGCAGGCTGGGGGTTGATTTGGGCTCTAGCTGTGACAGTGATAAACGGCCTGGGGAAATAGACTATGGAGATCAGTCAAACACCTGCCCTGCCCTGCATGAGCTCTACTCAACTCAAACAAGATGCGGGAGCAGGAAGTGCAGCGCAGGAAAGAGGGCGCTGCTCTCTGCCACTGCCAATGCCGCTGCTCTCTTTGTTGTTATAAAGCCACAAACTATGGACAGGTTTATCAATACCAAAACAGAAGCAGGGCTTGTGGCTTTTTAAACAGTCTACCGCATACAGTAGTCATGCTGTTTCTCCAAGGAGAGAGTGATAAAGTGACTGTGATGTAAAACATAGAATAACACCAAAAAAAAGTACATTAATCCTCATTCTTATGTGTGAGTGTATGCTGAGTGTATGAGAGTAAATTATTGCACTTTTTACACACATACATATATTTAAACCCATCTCACATATTTCAGTATAATAATATGTGCAAAAAAATGCACACTTTGAATTGCTACACTTTCATTCTCTTCAAATAAAGCACAATCTGAAGGGTGTAACAAGTTAGCAAGTCAGTTTTATTTATACAGCCTAAAACCACAAATTTGCCTCAAAGGGCTTTACAAGCTGTTCGGCATACGGCACCCTTTATTCCTAGATCCTAATTAAATGACTTTCTGATTAAAAATGTGCAATTTTGAAACATAAATAAATATATCAATCTGACTTTTAACAGAAATAAAACATTACAGTATATATATATATATATATATATATATATATATATATATTTGTAACATAACACTTTACAGATCAAAATTGTATTGTGATAATGACACACATGTCAAACTGCTACTGAGCTAACTGCAGCTTTTCTGTCATAAGCAAATAAAACCACTGTATAACCCATAGAAATAAACACAGTAATAACTAAAATCAATAATGTCTAGAGAGGAAACCAAACTTTTACTTTAACTGTAACACACTGAGGTAGAAATATATTCAAGATCGTGCCCACCTTTTATAAAAAGAGCTCTCGGGTGCAGAGAAAGACACAGACTGGAGCCTTAGTCAGCCTCAGACATTCTTCAGCATGCAGTCAGATCATGAAACTGCCTACCCACTAATTATCCCCAACCCTACTAATTTTAAAGAAGACAAATTACGGCTTAATATCATTCTTTGAATTTAAATTTTATTGCACAAATATATTATATTCATTGCCAGGCCTGCACAGACACTGTAGATGCAGATTAGCCAGAAGCTAAATCTAATCTGGAGCAACTAGATAATTATATTACATGCATTTGTATCTCTAAGTCTCCCGTAAGTATTTGTCAAATTAACCTCCCAGTTTTGAGACAAATCCACAATTAAATTGTATTTGAACACTGAAGATTTTACAAGGAAATCACTTTAAACTGTGTGTAACAGTAACACTAATATTATGTTTTTTATAACATTTACTCCACAGGATTTACAGGACTCAGATGGCCCCAAATGTTTTTCAATAAATCAGGATTAGAATATTTTAAAAAAACAACATATTGAATACATTTTAAAATGACACTGGTTGTGTTGCTATCTCAGGAGAATAACTTTTATCTGAGAAGCAGAAACTATTTGTTTGTGTTCAGCACCAAACTGCTAGAAGTGAATCTTGTAAATTCAAGTCAAGTCAAATGTATTTATGAAGCACATTTAAAAACAACAACAGCTGACCAAAGTGCTTTGCAATCAAAATAGCAAAAGCCATAAAACAACACAATAAAAAACACAAAGACCAGTTTAACAGACAAAAAGACAAAGAAAGGCAACTCTCATACTGAGTTAAAAGCCAATGAATAAAGATGTGTTTTAAGACGAGGGTTTAAAAGCAGGCAGTGTAGGGGCCGGTTTAACATGCAAGGCAACTCGTTCCAGAGTTTAGGTGGCTACAAACACAGATCGGTCCCTCTGGAGCCTACACATCCTTCTTTCTCTGCTCTGCCATAATTCAATAAAAGCTTGACAGCAAATATTATTCTGTGTTAGAGAAACTTTTATGAGCCTTAAGTGGAATCAGGCCTGAAAGTGATGCATGCACACTCTCATGGGAGAGAGATAGTAAGAAGAAAAAAAAGGGAAGATGAAAATATGGAAGAGTCCAGATAACTTGACAACAGCAATATTGCTCAGTGTCACTGTCGTGAGGAAAGCCCAAATACATGATGTATTTTTCAAAACATCACTAAAGGTGTTTAAAATTCAAACATCCTCCCTTCTCCTGTGACATCCTCTGAAGCAGACAGACCCAACAGACCTGCCAAAGTGAATTTACCTAGTAAAGTGAATTACAGGGTGATGAACGATACTTTGGCAGCAAGGCAGTAAACTGCTGAGAGAAGCTAAATACTAATGTGATTTGTCAAGGAGTTTATAAGCTGTAAGTGCTGCGATGAAATGACTGGCCCCGCTGGAAGAGATAAACACGAGGGAGAAGTCTTTTGTTTTGCAGCCTCATCGACCACTGCGAGGCCAGCACAGAGGAACTGGTTAACATTTGCTGTCATTATTGTATTCGTCATGCACAGAGAGGGAGGGACAGTGTTTTCGTGCAAAGCTGTACTGCACTGTAAAGGCAGAGCGAGGACGTCTTAAGATAGACTTCTCATGAATAAACATTTTCTGGTTTAACCTCTTCATTTCCATATGGGAGGTCTCTTATATCTGGGGAAAGTAGATCCTAAAAATATCTCCCTCAGCTTGCCCCAGACTCTACCCGACCTACATGGATGGACACACACACACAAACACACAAACACTCCCTATCACTGTGGCTCCGCTGTGTTATGCTGTGGGAGGCTGAAGTGGCCTTTGTGGGCTGAGCTGAATATCTCTGTCCACTCTGGCAGGGCCTCAGAGTGGCTGCTGCCGCCTGCTGCCTCAGCCCCGGGCACGGGCTGCCAGCCGGCCTGCCGACCAACCTCCCTGAACCCCTGCCAAGCTCCTGACGCCATCCTGGGTGGTCCCGCTTCATGCGGCTCTGGCAGGGCCCTGCTCAAATGCCCCCCCACCTCCTCCTCCTCCTCCCACTCCTCTTCTCTGGCTCCCCCGGCAGCCGCAAACAACCTCGCTGTGTTCCCAATGTGGAGCTCCACAGAGAATCAGTCAATGTTGCAAGTTATATTTTTATCATACAGGGAGGATGTGGATGTACTGTATTTTTGAGGGTTTTTGGAGAAGTGAAACGTGAAAAAAGAATGTCTGTAGGCTGGCACGTTTATATTTAGTCTGCATATTAAATTGGGTTTACATATTTGCATGCTTTTTTAGGGTGAAGGTGTTACTGATGGTTCACACAGAGCAGAGATGTCTTCTTGTTTCGCTCGAATCAGCCTCTGGATACGACTCTCTTTTGGTATTACACGTCTTTTCCTTTCTGTTACCATATCTATCCATCTGTCTCTCGCTCTCTTGCTCAATGAACCATGGCCAAAAGTTAAAATCATCAAGAAAGAGCACTGAAATCATCCGCTGAGCCGGTTGCTACGCGGGGCTACAGTGATGAGTTGGAATCCGACTGTCAAATTACACGAGGAAGACGCTAGATTCTCCTGTTACAGATATCACAGTTGGCAGCCAACAAATCAAGCCTGCTTGAGCCAGAGCGGCGCTCCCATTCTTCGTCTCCCTTCTTTGGAGTTGGGGGGAGTCATGTTCCCGTGGAGCTCTGGAGGTAATTGTGCCAGGCTCCTACACTCCATATGACCACCCTTCTGTTTCTCTGCTGGCCCACCAAAGAAAAAGCACCCCTTCTCTTTCTCTCTGTCTTGTCCCTCTCTGTCTACCATTCAGAGATTCATGACTCCTGCGCCTGATTGCGGACGATTAAAATCATTAGAGGTCGTTAGCGGGAGTCACTTACCGCTGAGCTCGCTGTGAAGGTTGGGTGGGGTCGGGAGGAAAAAGGGGCTTAGGGAGGTGGTGGTTGTGAGGGGGGGGTGTTGCAGTAGCTTGTGGGGATGGGTGAGGGTGGAGTGTCATGAGCATCACTCTCTCCTCTGACCTAAGAGAAAGCAATACAAAAAACCCCAAAGACCCCAAAAAGCACACACAGGCACAAATATCCATCTGCCCCACCCGTCCAGCTCCACCAGTTACACACACACACACACACACACACACACACACACACACACACACACACACGCACACGCACACGCACACACACACACATACACAAAACACATCAAAACCACCCAAGCTGCCAGTGATACCATCAGCAAAAGTCTCCGAAGAAAAGCGCCAATGTGTGTATTAGCGGTGTGTGTAATCACAGGGCCTTTGGGGACCCTAATGGATTAGTACACTAACACACTGTCAACTCTGGGCCAAGCTGGGCCCACTCTCTCACACAGAACTGCTAACACTGTCAAATGACACAATCACTGTGCTGGAAAAGTCTTAATTGCCCCTGTTAGACATCAACAGAGGACTTCATAATACTCAAATGACTCATTTTTTTGTGCCCAATGTTTTGAGGCAGTTGATTAGAGAAAGGCAACAATACAAACAGTATATTTACAGTGAGTGATCATCATCAGCTTTATCAACATGTACTGTCAAAAGTTTGTACGGCTGCATTATTTTGAACACAGATGTAACACAGATGTGTTTACCTCAGTGAGATACGGCGATAACTGCAGCTAGTTAAAGCAGCCATATATTAACTTGAACATGCTCGAAAACATACTGCTGTTAGATCTGTCTGTCAGTGACTGGAGTGGCTGGACAGCTGTTGTAGCCAGTGCGTGCTGTGAGTGGATAACCGGGCTGTAAGGCATGAATAATAGATGCTGTTTATGAGTGTATGTTTTCCATCTGACCCCTGGGTCTACAGCGAAAACTGCAGCAGGCCTCTTAAGGGGCCGAAGGAAAAGCAGGAGAGAGAAAGTGAGAGAGAGAGAGAGAGAGAGAGAGAGAGAGAGAGAGAGAGAGAGAGAGAGAGAGAGAGAGAGAGAGAGAGAGAGAGAGAGAGAGAGAGAGAGAGAGAGACAGATGAAGCTCACCATGGGAGGTGATGGGTCATTTAGTGCCCAGGGACCCCCCATCAGCCATCAGTGACATGTTCAATCAGGGCTTATAGTGTTCTACACAGAAAAAACACACACTTGCTGAAGTGATACTGAACAGTGAATGCTGCTTTTACGCAGACAGCACAGTGGGGAAACAATGCAGCATTTATGCTACAGTGAGCGGCCTCATGAAAGCAGCCTTATATCAAACCCTGTGTACACTCAAGGCTTTTGACACAGATATTATCCTACAAGATATGTTTTCAATATGACTCTGTAATATATTGAGCAGCCCAACAGGGGATGTGTTCAGCTCTTGTGTCGGTGCGGCAGGAAATACGCTGACTGAGAAGAGAAAGTGAGATATTTGGGGCTTTAGCCGCATAAACTGACAGCTCGGTCATTAAAAACTGTGGCGGGTCCCCTTTCAGGGAAAGTGGTAGAATTAGGTCCTGAGAGTCCACTGCAGCTTGGCTAATAAAGAGCTCTAGTGCAGGTTGTGAAGCTCAGACAGTGGGGTAACCCTGCTTTCCCACTCCCTGCAATTAGTTAAGGCAGCCCAGAGCTGCTCAAGAGGCTGCGAGCCTGGTAATGCACACAGCTGGCCCGTGTGGAAGCCTCTCCCTAACACTGTTCCTAATGACACAGGGGTCAGAGAATGTGTGTGTTTTACAAGGGTGGTTACGGTCTGTGGGTCCTGACAGTATTTTCATATGCTGAAAGGTTTTGGTTTAGGGATCAAGAGTAGAGGAGGAAACAGAGGGATCGTCACGGGCCTGATCACTCAGGTTGTAAACTTCAGACGAGCCTTGAACCCCCGCTATCAACTCTGCAGCCTGTCAGAGCTCTTTACCTTCATCTTCAGTCAATCTGACTTTGTTGTGCAGTTCAGTGGTGGAAGGCAGTGTAAGCATACCCCATGCTAAGAAAGACCTGTAGCTGGTGAACCACTAGGTGGCATGGTCACTTTGAACACACACACACACACACACACACACACACACACACACACACACACACACACACACACACACACACACACACACACACACACACACACACACACACACACACACACACACACACACACACACACACATACACAACCTTAAAGCAAACCCATACACTCATATATGAGGTGCAGCATTGTCACATTTCATCATGTTCACAGTTTGATTAGTGAGAAGTTTCTGCAGAGTATCTGAGAGATAAAGAGATAACAGCTGACACACATAAGGACAAAAAACAGAATCTGAAGTTCCAGAGCACAATGTGAAAAGTAAAAACCGATCGATCAGATATCTCGAAAATAACACAGAGATATGCATTTTTGTCTATATCACTGTTTTTGTTCAAGCAACATCATGTTGTCATCAAAGGATGTTATGTCTTCAAACATTGCTCACTGTGTGACTGTAACCTGCACAGTCAGCAAAGTCACTGTGTCAACAATTCTCGGAAAAAAAGCAAGTTATTTTGGTGCTGCATGAAATCATGAAGAGGAAGAATGATAAAAATGACAGATAAAGGTCCATGGTCATGTAGGCATATGTGTGTGTTTGTTTGTGTGTGTGTGTGTGTGTGTGTGTGTGTGTGTGTGTGTGTGTGTGCATTCAAGCAAGGATGTGACTATGTGTGTGCAGGGGTGCATATCTGTGAGCATGTCTGTGTGTGTGATCACAGTTTTAGCCTGCTGAATAATTCAGTGTCCCCCAGTGCGAACACTAACACTAACGGAGGGGAGCCATTAAAGATCCATGAGGAGATCATTACAGGCCGCCGCCCGGCCTTCTCTTCTGCAGCCACCGCTCCACTTCCCTGGGGCGACCCCCCTCTCTAAACAGTGGGGCCTAAACCCTCAACATGAGCTCACTCTCCTGCCCGGAGCTGCTAGAGGGCCTGGGGGGGGGGTCAGAGGTTAGCCAAGCAAAGGCGTGACCCACGGCACTAATGCACTTGTAACACTTTAAAACACTTTGGCGAGAGTTAAACAGAACACGCTCTGAAGGAGGACCACACAGAGGGCCCGCTGGCTACTCTTTCTCCTTTTTTTCCCCCTTTCCCCCCCTCACTACTTGGTCTGCTCTCAATGTTTCTGTTACTGCTTTTCAAGCTGAGGTTAGAGGAAAGTGAGATGTGTAGTTTGTGTCTTTCCTCCTTTTCGTTTTTTATTTCAAAACAAACTGACACACCTCTGTTTATTCAATTCCATATCTTGGAATCATAAAACAGCACAGATGTATTGGTTGCAGTACGCAGTAAAACTACTTTATATACTACTGTACAGAAATGTGCATCAATAAACATAAAAGAGCCACACAGGTCTTGACTGCTGGTTCACTAAGAGACCCGTGTTTACAACAACTTCTAAAGAGCCGACCAATGCGTGATAAGCATCATTTCACATGTCCACTCTGCCCGCAGCACCTCGGCCCCCGGAGACCTCCGACTGTTATCGTGTCATGTGAAACCATCGGAGTGGGCCGAGGGCATCTGGCACACTGCCAGTCAACAATTAGCGCACATTGGAAGTCCTCCTGGGTGGCAAATCTAATCAGGCAAGAGTTATCGCTGGCTGTCCTGCCTCTGCCCAGCATCCCACACGGGCCGATATTGTCACTCCCAACCACCCCTGAAACACACTCACAGCAGATTTGATTTGCTTCCACTCTAATCATGTTGACCTGAAAAGCTGACTTTTCTATATAGTAGATTTAGAGGAAATACTGTGAGTAGAAATATTGTGTGCAGAATATATCATCAGCTGCTGGCTTGTAAAGCACAGCGGGGGTTAGTTACATAGGACTGGCAATGTTTCAAATGTAGTTTTCTGTTGAGGTTGAAAAACCTTTAATATAATTGTTGCATCCTCTGTTCTTGCTAAGGTAACCCCATGTCAACCTCTACTCCACCTCCATTTCCTTGAATGCAATTGTGGTATCTGTTGTTACTGTAAAAAGCCTCTTAAGGAGGTCAAGCTGGTGTCATTTTTTACGAATGTTTCGGGTCAGAGGGTCAGCCAGCCACCAGAGTGGCAGCTGTCATTTGACTGATGACCAGAGTCCCTCTTTCCACCAGGAAGTAGAGGTGTGTGTGTGTTGGAGGCTGTGGAGTGTGTGGTTAGCTGGCAGGTTGGTGGTGGGTCTAGAGTGGTCTGGCTCCAGCCACCACGGAGCTCTCAAGCTGCAGTGGCAGCCCAGAGCACTGACAGATAGTGGGCATTATCATTTGTTAAGTGCCCCCTTCGCCTCTGGTCAGGAACACTTAACACTGCCTGTGGTCACTAAATGCTGGTGGACTGCCGGTAGCAAGGTAAAATATTCATTGTCGTGGAGTGGTGGTTTTCCTCTGCAACAACCCTAAAAGCCTGGTTTGGTTTTGTGTTTTTTACCAGGGCCCTAAAACCAGGCTGAACAGGAGTGGCCTTTTACTGGACAATGTAATGGACCTCAATAGGATCTGCTTACCTTACCACAAAATCATAGGCATTGAAAAGATTCAGCCACAATGTGGACTGAAGATGTTGTAAAATACAGGACAAATATGTAATTAAAATAAATAACATTTCTAAAAGGAAACACTTGAGTTTAGTGTAGTAGATTTGACATGATGAGCAACATCTAGATTTGACAGGGTTTGTACACTCACATTAACCATACGCTAACATCGAGCTGAGCTGCAGGTACACTTTTCAAGAGGGACTTTCACACTCCCAAATTCCAAGAAAATACATACACTTCTCATTTAGGTCAGTGACTTTTGGTTTTCCCTTTTTCAGTGAATGAGTGAGTCACCTGTGGTTTGCTTGCATTTGGAAGATGGACGTTACTGGTGACCTTCATGAATGCAACGGGGGACTTCCCAGAAGACCCTAGCTGTTTGTCCTCCCCTAACCAAACCACATGGCATTTACAACTGTGTCAACACACAGAAAAAAAACTCATCGAGTGCGCTTTCTTATTGCTGAGTTGTTGTTCTGTGCTGTTGTGACCACTGCCTGCAGAATTGTTGGATGTCAAGTCACAGAGTTGTTGAACAGACCCTCCATTTTGCTTGCTTTTAATGGGCTTGACAGAGGAGCTCCCACCTGTGGTGAGTCTGGCATTTAGCAGCCTATAAACTCTCCCCCCCTCTTTCTCTCCTTCACCCACAGCCCCTCTCTCTTTCGCTCTCACTCTTTCTCTCTCTCTCTCTCTCTTTCTACTTTGCACACACAGACGCACTGCAGCTAGTATCAGGTGCTTGGTTCCATGTGATCTGTTTCCAGTTTCGTCTTTGTCCCAGTTCGGCAGTGCTTTCAGCCTCTGGTGTCTGAGCACCACAGAACCCAGTTAGAGGCGAGGGTGGTTTCTCCCCCAGTCGCCTCAGACTAACTCCCTCTCCGGCTCTTGGGCGCGCTGAGGGCTGGGGGTTGTGGGGTTCTGGCTGAGGGGAGCCCTGTCCCCAAGGGTGCTTGGTGGCATGCTTGGTCAACCTAAGCGCAGCTCAGAGGAGGCTTGAGGCCAAGCAGAAGCCAGGCTGTGGCAGGTGTGGCTATGGGATATGGGAGGAAACAGCCACATTGCATAGCCACACACTGCAACTGCAAGATGCATTGCCGCCTGTGTTCTGCAATAGACACAGTAATAAAATGACACATGACATAATTCATACACACATGCAAATATGTAACATGTTTAACTTACTGAGGACTCATTGCTCATAGAGATCAAAGATTTATGTCCCAGATTAAATAGAGAACCAAAGGCGTATTTGACACCTCACAAAATCTATCACACTCCTACAGTCATGCTCACTGACAAAGTTAAAGGCACAGCAGCAAATATCAGAAAAAAAGAGAAAGGAAAAGGGTACAAGACGGATCAAATATTCAGCTCATGTGCATGACTCAAGTTTTTAATGACGCTTTATTACATTAATGTGATTATTCTGGCACAGTTGATTACTGGCTGTGTGCAGGATATAATTTTCATGTCACAATAAAGCTGCATATTTTAGGTATTACAGAATTCCTGCAGGATAGAAAGGCGATTCAGTAGTATGTAAATCATGGCCTGGCATACAGCAATGGTGTAAGTCAGTGAAGGACATATGTTGGATTTATTACCCACTTCAATCATAGCCTGCAGAGATGGATATAAACTGAAACAGAAAGCAAATTGTCTTAAATATCTGCAGACAGGGAGAGAGAAAAAAAAGGAGAAATGCAGAGTTGAAGATGAAATTTCATCTGTGTTGTAAGATATTCATTCTCGGAGACACCGGGCACGAGCCAGACGACCACGAGAACACACAGGGCCAGACACCACAGCCTCTGTGAGTCTGCAGTTACTTGGAGCTTATTTACTCAATACCTAATAATGGTCATTTGTCATTAGGCAACCTACCGGTGAGAACATAAAAAGTGACTATTAAAACCTCACGTTGGGTCTAACCAACAGGAGGTCAGACGACGTCAAATCATTGTAGCGTGACCCCACTTAAACCACTCTGGGAGGCCTCATAGGTGGTAAATCCTACTGGTTGTGTGAGTGTTTTTATGTTTAAACATAAAGACACTCACATAAGTATATTTCTGCTGATGAATATCTGTGGTTGATTCCTTGTAAATGCCACCTACACTTAAAACCTCCGTAGAAAACTTCAGAGAAAGAACTTCAGCGTTAAGGACGGGGTGAGGTTCCTGTGGTTTGCAAAGACCAGGTAAGACCTACGCCACTGTTTCCATGGCAGTAAACGGACACAGTGACGGCGGAACTGGCTCTTCACACGTCAGGAAGAGCTGCTAGTCAGCTTGCAGGACAGATATGCAGTTTTGCACCAATAACGTGTTACTGTGAGGGAAATGCCGCGAGCAAGGGCAATGCTGGAGATTTATCAAGTAGAATCTTTTTGCTGCTGACTGGCAAATCTATGTTTTAATCTCCTCCTTTTTGAGGCTGATTCTTATCCTAAATCACATGTTTGAGGGTATCAGTCTAACAGACGTGGCCTCTGGTCATAGGCGCAACCACTGTCATCATCATAAAGACTTCATTCCCACGCTGACTGACCGTCGTCGCAGCACAAAGGCAGAGTCACAGTTTTTCTCATGAAACCACGGCCACGGCCATCAAAAAACCAATAACTTCCTCAGCGTCGACTCACTTCCGCCTTCTGTATGTGGAGACCTGCCGTTGCCATGGTTCCGGGGCCAGCGTTTGCGTGCGAGCAACTTAGACAGACGTCTGGGGTTTCACGCACACATAACAGGAAGACACTTCTCGTCGTACTTCTCAACCGTTTCTCACTTCTGCCTTCTTGATTTAGGGAAGGCTGGGGAGACATGCAGACACAATACACAGTGAATGGGAACAGCTGAACTCCCCACAGTGACACAAGCCTGCCCCCCCCTCCTCCAAAAAATAACCCAGCTTGTCTGTGTCTACAAAAATATGATATAAATGCTGATGTAGCCAATGTGATGTGTAATTGTGATGAATCATTTTCCTCAGCAATTCTGACCAAATTGAAAGTAGAAATATGCAGGAAATGCACTAAAATGCACGAATGCACTAATAAAATGCACACCTGCAAATACTTGTAACTGACACAGTATCATCTTCATTTGTGATATTAGTCAAATACTTCTGTCTTTTTGTGTGCATACATGGGAGTTTGTCACCAAGCTGAGTGGGCTTGGAAGCAGGTCTTCTTTCCTCATTAGCACAATGGAAACATCCAGCTAATGAGTGAGACGTTGTGACAACCACAATGTTAGATGAGGTGATTCATATGCGCCTCTCATCTCCAGGCTATTGACTGTTGGCTTTGTCGATGCTTATGTAAATCGTGAGTCACCCGACTATAACTGTGTAGCCTGAAGAAAACCAAGCAATTAAAATGCAGAGTGAGGCTCCATCTGTCATTATATTTAACCAATCAAAGATCATGGACTCTCACTAGAGGCATTATTTAAAATCTTGAATATGAAATGGTTACTGCAGGATTAGCAATCACAAACATGCCCACACTGATCAACTTTGACCTTTAGTCAGTTACCTCAAGTGTCAAAACTGGCATTTAAAACGATGAGAAAGAAAACCACAGTTCTCTTGTCTAAAGCACACAATAAGGTTTGTTCTCCTCTTAAGAGGAACAAAAGAAGAACAAAAACAAGCTTCTGCAATATTAGGGTGCCAAGTGTAAATGTTAAGCAACCATAAGAGTAGCCTTAGCTGCTCAGTGGCTGTGGGAAAGTGCATAGCATGTCTGTCGCATGGTTAAGTTTCTCTCAGAGCACAGAGTCGTCAAGCCACAGAGAGGCAAACTACACTGTAAACTCATACCGGAACCCGTCTGCGGCCTGAGCTGTGCCAAGGCAAGTCTTCCCCATGCCAACCTGTCTCTGATTTCACTCAACTACAGCAGTCAGGTCTGCACACTGCATATAGCAAACAAACCTAAAGCACATTCACACACACTGAAACCTTTCAACAAAATTTAAAATCACTTCAGAGCAGAAATTGTATCCTTCAACATGTTTCTATTTTATAAGCAAAAGTTTCGAGTTGTCAGAGGTCACTGACATTCCAACACCAGCACTTTATGTTATTTTGAAAGAGGTTTCAGGTTTCTTTCACAATGATGGATATCTCAGACCAGCTGAAAGTAAAATGCATACTTTTTTTGTTTTGTAGGTGGCCAATTCAAACATTTGATTTTAAACTGCATTTCTATGCAGCTGTAAAGGTTGCTGGTGCTGTGGGCCAGTGACGCTGACAGCAGCTTCAGAAATGAACACAAAAGATCCGTGATCTGTGAAGTGCGGCAAGTATTAGCTTACTAGCCATAATATAATGCCTCCTTCTTATCTACATGTATGAGCACATTTTGTCCTGTGACCTGGCTTGATGACAAGCTAGCCAAACAAATGCCAACCGAGGAAAATGCACTTGCTAACATAATTTAGTTTTCAAATTTAATTTGGACTTTAACGTTAATTAAATTTAAGAACCCAGAGCTAAATATTATGGCCCATGGAAGTAAAGTTATGTCAGGTGGAAGAGTGCTTTCAAATGTGTTGTGTGTTGTTTATTGATAAGAGATAATCACCAACAGGAAGATTAGTAGCTGATATTATTTCAGCCTTATCATTTAAGTGGCTACTGTATCTTAACCAGCTTTGAGAACATAGTTGGTTAATCAGACGTAGAAGAGGAAGAAGTACTCGGAAATTATTCAAAGCCTGGCTCACTTTAAGAATTTACGTCACATTTTTGCAACTAGTTTTAGTGTCTGTCTCAAAATGATGTATTAAAAAAAATATGCATGTAATTATTTTTGAAATGGTTTGGATAAGTTAGTGTAGAGTAAGCTTTCCTGCCAAAATTGTTTTAATGTGCACTACATCAAATCTAACAGCACTATTTCTGCAGTGGGTTACACACAGCGCCAGTAATGCAACAAGTCATTCTCACACGCATATGAATCATGACAGTGACAGCTCACTGAAATCAGGTGATGTGTAATAGGTTGATGCTGCAGTGGAAAAGTATGTATGTATGTGTGTGTGTGGGTTTGAAGAAACCACTTTTTAGCTTTTTGCTAATTTTTTAAGGTGCAACTGAATAGCAGACGTGGGTTGATGTCACACACACAAATATATACCTTTCACAAATTACTCTTAGTGGCTGCAGTTTCACTTGTGTCTCATGATGTTCGCATCTAACTGAAAGGAAAATGACATTTTCCAAATCAACCAATCCAAAGCTGCGTGAGGTCAAATCAGGACTTTGACAATGGCTAAATCTGTGTATTTAATATGTATGTGTGCAGGTTGAAGAACTTCATCTCTGTGACTCAGATAGTACAGTGGTTTGTGTGTGGGTGAAGCTGAAGTCTTTAGCTGTGTTGAGATGACTCAACTTAGCAGAACTTAGCCAAGGGTTCTGGGTAAGAGGTTTGGCTAACCAACACCGTGAGAATGTGGCAACATACTGTATGTCCTGTTCTGTGGCAACGTCAGCCTGGGAGCTGATCTCTCTCTGCATACATGGGCAAAAAAGGTATTACACTGCCTCAGAAAGAAAGTCATATTTATTTATGTATATTTTTATATTTACAGTGTGAAAAGATCAAGGTTCTATGTTTAAAGTCATATATAAAAATAATTCTGCTTTGTATTCAATCAAACAAATCAGTTGAGATGTAATTAGATGTTGTCATGGGTGTGGTAGCGCATCATTCATCAGGATAAAGCATGAATTGACCAAAGGACCTAAAAAAAAAGCAATACAATTCCCAGACATATGTGACTCAAAATAATTGCTGATTAGTAGTGAGTGATGTAGCCTATCATGATGGCTCGAAAATAGAATCAGTATTTCCTAGTTAAGTCATCCGTTGTTTTACCACACTGACTAATGATAAAAGCAGCTGTTTACACAGTGTTTGAGTCTCGGTTAGCCAAGTTTTACCATACCACACCCATGTCACATACCCACAGACCTGCGCCGCTGCTTTCAAGCCTATAGGCCACAATCATATTCACCTCGGGCATCTTGTGACACCATGCTGCCGTGAGTCCCGAGCCAAGGCTGCGGGAATTGCAGTGTGCTATCTACTCCCACTCCAGCCATTGTTTTCCTTTGTAGTGAGCCCACAAAAAGCTCCTCATGTGGGTTGGAGCAGGGCCTTTGATAAAGCCAATTCTGCTATACCCTCTGATCTATCACCTACTGCCTCTAAAACTGCCTTCTACTGTTTGTGTAAATGTACAGTTATATTTGAAAATGACTTGTCGAGGCCGTATAAAAGAAAACAGAAGCTATGATGCTACACTTTGTCTGTGAGGCTAACAGCATGTATGTTGCATTGGACACATTTAATACATTCACTGTTTAAACATGTGTTAGTAGAATTAAAGAAACAAACAGGCTTAATGCACTCAAATGCACTCAAGTGGCACCAGAGCAGAAACCAAATTCTCCCTAGTCTTATCACAAACCGCTTGTCAGACTGTGAACGATATAGCATAGAATATATATTCACGTTACATTAATGTGCACACACACACACACACACACACAGCAGATAGAAATACAAAAAAAGAGACAGTTCCTTCTCAGTTGTCTGCACAGCAAGCAAGCCACCAA